>NW_025942046.1:1296-277702 GCF_000764305.2 Hyalella azteca | reverse complement strand
GCTGTGTGTGGTGCTGTGTGTGGTGCTGTGTGTGGTGTTGTGTGTGGTGTTGTGTGTGGTGCTGTGGTGCTGTGTGTGGTGGTGGATTGTACTTGGAGGATCACTACCTCCTTCAAATTATCGATTTCTCGCACCTCCTAAAATATTTACAGTACGTACGATTGCTCTGAAGATTTCACATAAATAACAGATTCGGTGAATTTACTTCATACTATACCGGTACTATCTTCACAATAGAAATTTATTTTACCACTTTTCTCAACGTTTTTTTTCCGTTGACATCCGAATAAATGTCATCTTTGTCATATAAATGACTTAGCATTTACCCCAATGTATCTTATATTATTATTTATTACGATGAAGGCTTGTATTGGAACCAAATATCCGATCCGTTGCCTCCTTCATGTAATATTAAAGACCAGCCCGGGCACGGTGTCACGGGTGCCGGGAGATAAGTGTCACGCATGGATACGTTGATGCCAAGCACGGACACGTGTCATATTGATTAATACAAGCGCATGTTACGTGATAATTGATGACAAACGTAGAGATGCATCTATTTGATTGTTATACCAAACGATGAAATATTTTTTCGTGATATGTCTGATGCGAATAATGTCTTTGAATAATCGAATTAGCGATTTTTCGTTGGTATGGTTAACATGACACAAGTATTATCAAGCCTAATAAAATTGATAACAAACAAGGCAGTGAGACTCACCTGTACGAAGGCGCTGGTGCGTTTTTTTTAAGTTTCTCTTCAGCGTTATAACCTCGATGGCGTAACTCAAACTCTCATAAGAACAAAGTCTGCCACTCTTATGGAAAAAGCTATGAAAATAGCCACTCTCACTGCACCACTCTTCGTTTGCAACTCGTATTAACGAATCACTAAGTTTTCTATCTAATTCTTATAATGTTCCAAATTTTCACTAGGATCACGTAGCGCTTTTCTATCACCACTTCCAGGTTACTGCTCTAGCTTGGTCTACTCTTAGTTGAAAGTCTTCCATGAAACTCTTGGTTGGAACTCTTAGTTGAAACTCTTAGTTGAAAGCCTTCGTTGAAACTCTTGGTTGGAACTCTTAGTTGAAACTCTTAGTTGAAAGTCTTCGATGAAACTTTTGGTTGGAACTCTTAGTTGAAGCTCTTAGTTGAAAGCCTTCGTTGAAACTCTTGGTTGGAACTCTTAGTTGAAACTCTTAGTTGAAAGCCTTCGTTGAAACTCTTGGTTGGAACTCTTAGTTGAAGCTCTTAGTTGAAAGCCTTCGTTGAAACTCTTGGTTGGAACTCTTAGTTGAAACTCTTAATTGAAAGCCTTCGTTGAAACTCTTGGTTGGAACTCTTTTATTTGAAACTCTTAGTTGAAAGCCTTCGTTGAAACTCTTGGTTGGAACTCTTAGTTGAAGCTCTTAGTTGAAAGCCTTCGTTGAAACTCTTGGTTGGAACTCTTAGTTGAGACTCTTAGTTAAACTCTTAGTTGAAACTCTTGGTTGAAACTCTTACATGAAACTTTTATTTGAAATTCTTAGTTGAAACTCTTAGTTGAAACTCTTAGTTGAAACTCTTAGTTGAAACTCTTAGTTAAAATTCTTATTTGAAATTCTTAGTTTTAACTCTTAGTTGAAACTCTTAGTTAAAACTCTTATTTGAAATTCTTAGTTCTAACTCTTAGTTGAAAACGGCGCTTGAAAGTTTCAGTAAGTAAAGCAGTTGTTTTGGTCAGAAAGGGAATCTGCAAAGAGGCACGGACATAACAGATCAGATCATTGAAAAGCTTAAAAATCATTTGGATTAAAAACATCTGAAAAGAAATTATTTAAAAAAATGACGAAAAGACGAAGGCAAACAGTATTAGGACAAAAACTTTAGAACAAATAAGATTTCCAGCTGAAGGAATGGTATTCATAGTAAAAGACTTTTATAAGATTTTAAAATTAGCACGAAAATCCAAATTGATCAACAAAAGGAACTCGTAAAGGAGTTAGCGAACATCCTGACAGCGTGGGAGAGTGAATGTGTAGGACAAAACTTGCTAGGTATTCACTTTGCTAAATAATTCAAAATAGTGATGAATGCACAAAATATATTGACGATAATCAAGCAATTTGCGGAAGGAATTCAGGAGATTATCTGAATAAAATCATTTTAACCATAAAAAATTAGGCGAGGTAAAGGTGTCGTCCGTCGCTCATACGTACACGACTGGACAAGCGAACGTGAGGAGAAATTTGAAACGTTTGGAAATAATTTGATGAATAACACAGCATCACATTCATTTCATCAGCCACACGAAGCATCACATTTATTACTTCAGCGCCATAGAGCATCACATTTATTTAATCAGCCCCATCACATATATTGCATCAGCCATATGAAGCATCACATTCATTTCTTCAGTCACACAGAGAATCACATTTATTTCATCAGCGACACGAAGCATCACATTTATTTCATCAGCGACACGAAGCATCACATTTATTTCATCAGCGACACGAAGCATCACATACATTTAATCAGCGACACGAAGCATCACATTTATTTCTTCAGCTCCATAGAGCATCACATTTATTTCATCAGCTACACGAAACATTACATTTATTCCATCACCTTAGCAAAAAGACCGAGGCTTCTATTTTCACGGGAAATGCCGAACGGTTTCCGATGGCGTGATAAAATCCGATAAAAATCAAAAGACGCCGCATGATATTTCTATGTTTGTTCGTTGTCAAATAATGCTTTCGTGGAGATCGGGATAAAAAAATGCAAGGCTATGTTCCTTGAACCTAATGTTTTCAAACACACGATAAACATTAAATTGTTCCTTATCGGTGCTTGCATTTGTGTATTGTTCAAAACTAGAGGCTGCTGCACACTGCAAATGTTTTGATAACATGAATCAGTCTTGCTGTGACGCTAGTCTTACCAACATGTATCAGTCTTACAGTGCCATGTGTGATATGTCTTACTTGAATTATTTTTATTCTATTTGTCGTGAAGTTAAGGTGAAGAGAGGACAGCATTTATATGCCCATGACATCCAGCATGCATAGAGCTTTTCAGGCTTCTTATAATATATGAAAAGTACGTAAAACCTAGACTGTGCAAAATAATCTTCGGTGGCGCCTTTTACATAAAAATTGTTGAATGTGGTCATTTTGAGAATGCATGAGAATGCAATAATTGCTACTTAGAATTAACTGCCAAATATCATCAGCCTCGAGAGAAAATGACAGTTTTGGATAAATTTTGTCGAGCTACAGTTTAGTGACAGTTTTATTCATGATTGAACCTGCAACTTAATGAGCTACAGTTTAGTGACAGTTTTATTCATGATTGAACCTGCAACTTAATGAGCTACAGTTTAGTGACAGTTTTATTCATGATTGAACCTGCAACTTGACGAGATTGCATGGGTCTCTGTTGCAGCTTTATAGCCTGTTTTTCAAATCGTAAAAATGATTGCGCAACGGCTAAATGAATAATTTTTTTTACTCGTTTACACGAGCATTAAATTAAATTCCTTTTTGAGAAATTTCTTCATTGCAAAATAAGTTATGTTTTTTTTTATTTGAGAATTTACACATAATTTAATAAATATTCAGGGCGAAAATAGCATATAAATCTGTTTAACAATAGTATAGAAAGATTTTAAAATATTTATGACATGCACAGAGCTAAGCGTCATGCTCTGTAGCAATAAAATATGAAACAGGAAGGGTTGCAAGTTCTTCTCCAATTGCAGCTTGAACTATCCGTCTGATACCGACATAAAAAAAGTAGTATAAAAAACAGACAAATAATATCACATTTGTTTGCATTGTTTCAATCAAACTGCATAACACCGATTCACAATAAATGCTTCCAAGGCACTATAAACTTCAGATTTTTCTTTATCCTTGCTTTTTCAACAGAACTTAACTTCACAAGTTCGAACAGTCACTTTTTAAGTTTTCTTGCCTTCAAAATACTAAATTGTGTTCCAATTGGCTGCATCTCAATTGATCTGCATTCATGCGGTTTTTTTCAAGTTACAAAGTGTGTTGACATACATACTGACATACATATACACACATACTTTGTATACGCCTTTTAAGTACACTCGCATAAATCCAACCATTTTAAACTTTTTATGAACAAAATGTGTAAGGCAATACGCGACCAATGTGCCTACGAGACAGGTAATTTTTCAGAATTTTTATAATTTTTCCTTGAATTTTGTAATATTTTACGAGTAATTTCAACGATTTACGATGCATGAGCTCCCCAGTTAGTTGTCTAACAAATTTTGCATGAAAGAAATAATTCTTTATCGAATAATAAGACATACGTGAAACTGAATTTTTTTTGGTGGAACAATTAATCATATAAGATGATTGACACTCGATTACCCGCCATGATCGCATAATTCACAATCATGGATGACAACACTTAAAAACTCTCGATAATCATTAAACTTACGACCATTGAAGAACTTACGATCAACGTAGGACTTACTACCATCGAAAAGCAATTCGTGAGTGAAGCGACCTCACATGGCTGCCCGGGGCATGGCTGCCCATACATGCACGGCAAGGCGTTGTCGGACCATCACGGGCCGTCGGTCCGATCAGTTCTGCGCCACCCAAAAAGAGTGGACACGAATTGGCCATTCTGGAAGGGACCTCTAGGAACAACCACCATGCAATATGGCGGGAACTCGTAAAGAGAAGACAATGCGGCGGCAACCCGCAAAGAGAAGACAATGCGGTGGCAACCCGCAAAGAGAAGACAATGCGGCGGCAACCCGCAAAGAGAAGACAATGCGGCGGCGGCAACCCACCGAACTGTAACACGACTTCGGCGGCTACAGCTGACACAAGCCTCGCTTGCAGTGACTCTAAGCGATATTACGGACGACGCAAAGGTCTTATATAGACGGAAGCCCCAGTCCCCTACCCTCCCTACCTGAATAAAAAAATACCAGAAGCACGCAAGCAGTTCTTACATGGGACTGAGCCACAGTAGGACTGCAGATGCTGCTACTGCAAGCAGTTCTTACATGGGACTGAGCCACAGTAGGACTGCAGATGCTGTGACTGCAAGCAGTTCTTACATGGGACTGAGCCACAGTAGGACTGCAGATGCTGCGACTGCAAGCAGTTCTTACATGGGACTGAGCCACAGTAGGACTGCAGATGCTGCGACTGCAAGCAGTTCTTCCGTGGGACTGAGCCACAGTAGGACTGCAGATGCTGCGACTGCAAGCAGTTCTTCCGTGGGACTGAGCCACAGTAGGACTGCAGATGCTGCGACTGCAAGCAGTTCTTCCGTGGGACTGAGCCACAGTAGGACTGCAGATGCTGCGACTGCAAGCAGTTCTTCCGTGGGACTGAGCCACAGTAGGACTGCAGGTGCTGCGACTGCAAGCAGTTCTTCCGTGGGACTGGGCCACAGTAGGACTGCATATGCTGTGACTGCAAGCAGTTCTTCCGTGGGACTGGGCCACAGTAGGACTGCATATGCTGCGACTGCAAATGACAACTAATCAAAGGGTTCAATTGATCAAATGAATTACAAGTGATTTTGAATGCCTTATCAGATATTCATCAGTTGGACCAGCTGGATGTCCTCAATGCGACAAGCTGATGTCCTCAATGCGGACAGCTGATGTCCTCAGTGCGACAAGCTGATGTCCTCAGTGCGACAAGCTGATGTCCTCAGCGCGACAAGATGATGCCCTCAGTGCGACAAGCTTATTTGCGGCAAGCTGATGTCCTCAGTGCGGCAAGCTGATGTCCTCAGTGCGGCAAGCTGATGTCCTCAGTGCGGCAAGCTGATGTCCTCAGTGCGGCATGCAGACAAACGACGCCATTGCTTCCGTTTTATTTTTAATTTTAGTTGTACATAAGTGGACGATCAGAGACCGCACTCGCTTTCAGATTTCGAGACCAACGTTTTCTTAAACCTCTCCCCCCTCTCCCCTCCAGCGCTGCAGGCTCTGCACGCAGTCCAGCTCCCTCATTCCGTTCATCCCTGACGTAAATTTTCCCTTCACACCTGCACTCCCCTCACCCCTGCACTCCCCTCATTCCCCTAGCAGAGGGACGCTCGACCTTGACAGGCTGAGGGGTGCCTGTAGCTCCAAACTCGTCATTAATGATCGCAAGTGTTACGATGATCGTAAGTGTTACGATGATCGTAAGTGTTACGATGATCGTAAGTGTTACAATGCTAGTAAGTGTTCCGATTGTTACGATGATCGTAAGTGTTACGACAATAGTAAGTGTTACGATGATCATACACGATTCTATAAATTCTATTATTATTCGATAATTTCTTTTAAATTATTATCATGACAATTTTTTTGTCATAATTTATCTCAATATTTCTGCAAAAAATTATTCATTCTAATCACATTTAATAATGAATTTGCCGTAGAAATTACTATCAAAAGTAACGTAACTCCCGGAAGCCGTTGAAGTTACGGTCGTCGCACTTGTGACAACAACTTGCGATCCCTGTAAATACCCGCGAATTTGTACGTTAATTTACAAAATGTTTACAATTTCGTTCAATCATGAAACAATGTCCAATCAGGAAACAATGTCCAATTATGAGTTATTCGCAATTAAAATATATTTTAAATTGGGATAAATTTCCTAACGTGCACTATTTACGTTTTTTATTTATCGTTTCATCCATTCGCTATTGCCTTCAAATTATTTTGTAATTTTGCAATACGGATTTTAGCTCGCCACCAGGTGAAGGCTTCACGTAAATCATTGCTTCATAAAAAAAACTAGCAAATCATGAAAAAAAGTTAGAAATGTTTCATCGGCATAAAACCGTTTTGTCTATTTTGGTAAAATTGAAATTCATATTTTATTAAATATTGTTCACAAAAATTATAGAAAAATGTGACGGGAGAAAAGACGCAAATTGCTTTAAATATCCCAAGAATATTAGTCAACAATTTCAGTTCTCAACATGAATGTGGGCCACGAACCCTGTTAAAATTTGTCGTCTACCAGCCGTCAGCCGCCAGTGTTTTTTTCATAGGCATAATGTAAGATAGTGTTACCATAAATACAGAAACGATATATAATTTGATATACAAGAAATAAAGAGCAAAATAAGCGCATTAATTTCGGCTCGAGACAGAGAGCTTGCAATCACGAGACCGAGGGGAGAAGGCAGGGCAGGAGGGGGAGAGGGGAGTGCTTGGCAACAGGGGACTTCGACCCCTCTTCCTGCCGCCCCCCATTCAAGCCTCCTCCATCCCCTTCCATCCCCTTCCATTTCCACATTGGGAAGGGAGGGGAGCTGCAGGGAGCGCATGTCTAGCATAATGAACTGATGCTTGACTCCGAGAATCGCACTTGAATGGTAAACTCTAAATTCAATAAAGCTGTCCTAGCGAGACATGGCGTAGACGGGGCTGGACCTCAGATCTTCGTTTCGGTGGTCTTAAATTGTACGAGGGCCGTAAATTCCAGTTGAAGTTTTGCCTTGTGATAGAGGGACAGATAAGAAAAGACCATGTTTCTCATTGAGCCACGTCGTAACCTGTCCTCAACAGGACATTGTCGTAGCCTGCATTCAACAGGACTTTGTCGTAACCTGCCCTCAACAGGACTTTGTCGTAACCTGCCCTCAACAGGGCTTTGTCGTAACCTGCCCTCAACAGGGCTTTGTCGTAACCTTCACTCAACAGGGCTTTGTCGTAACCTGCCCTCAAGAGGGCTTTGTCGTAACCTGCCCTAAACAGGGCTTTGTCTCAAGAGGGCTTTGTCGTAACCTGCCCTAAACAGGGCTTTGTCGTAACCTGCCCTCAAGAGGGCTTTGTCGTAACCTGCTCTCAAGAGGGCTTTGTCGTAACCTGCCCTAAACAGGGCCATGTCATAATCTGCTCATAACGAAGCCATATCGTGACTTTCCCTCAACATCGGAATGTTGTAACTTGCAACCTCTCAACAGCTAGTGCCATGTTTTTTTTGGTGTAATGCCACAACATGCCCAGCCGAGCTGCCGGTTGGGATCTTGTTGCAGTAGTTTCCGGTCTTTATACGACTGAAAATTCTTCTCAATAATTCCTCAATTTCTTATCATATATTGAAACATTTATTGCGTACGTCTGTGGATGTTAACCCCTATGACACAATAGATTTGATTGGTGACTGAATTGAGGGCGGTTAAAAGTTTGCTCCGGTTTGCATGGAGTGAACGTTTTTACGTACGCTTTTTAGCGCATTTTCTCATTTATGGGAAAAATGCATTATTGTGCTCGCCAAGTCCGTCCGTCCGTCTGTCTGTTTGTCCGTCCGTCCGTGACCTCAAATTTTCGTCGACGAGAAAATGCGCTCTTTGTCACTCACTGCAGTGAGTACTGAGTTATATTTTTTGCTAGCTAATGATGATGGTATTTGCCTAGAACTTTAAATCACTAGATGATATTCTATTATTTTTTGTATTTATTATTCAACTTTACAAAGTGTGGGTGGGGCCTTAATATTAATAATATAATAATAATATAATAATATAATAATGATAATTATTATGCCTCGCATAATAATTTCAATTCCGTTTTTCAGATATAGTATAATAAATGAAAATAACGGCACTTTTAACTCTCAAAGACCAGTCCGACTTATGTTTTATATTTAAATTTGATATTATATTGGCCAAGTTCTTCTATTATGTCGTTTCAGTTTCCGTTTGATCAATGAACTTCGCCTTCACCTTGATATGTGAATTGAGACTATAACTGTGAGAAAACTATATATATGCACATATATATAGATCAGTAACAGCAGTACAGCAGCAGCACGAAAGCTTCAGTTTGCGCATTGCAATAAGACTTACCGACTAACGGCTAATACCAATTTGGTCTAGGCGCGATAAAGGAAGAAATAAGATATGGAAGAAATAAACGCACATATCAACAATCGCTTGTGTATAATAAATATGTTGCTGGCGTTATAAGTATTAAGTTCATCGTATATGTTAACCCACCCATCATCATGAAAGAACCTCAATATAATACGTACGGTGTTCGAATCATTGAAAGATTTAAGTTGGTACACATTTTTCCGTTCCGCCGTTTGGATATCAAATTTGAATGCGAAACTGAATTGACAATTATTGCACGGAATATTCATACTTCGATAATTAATCTAGCTTCTGAATACTCATATCGACGGCACGTGTCATGAGTAAGTGCGAATAAATTAGATGACATGCCTGCGAATTAACTCATCTTCATGCACGCAAACTTTGTTAATAACAGATACGGTTTATTATGTAAAAGCTGTGCCCTGCCCTGAGCGGTTCATGGCTGGCCGACCATAAAACGGCTTTAATTATTGTATCTTGAACACCTGGAGTTACTCATGTCAACATGTATTGACCTCTCAGGTAGGAATAGCATAGAGACGCACAGAACTCTGACCGTTTGCTGGCGTGGTCATGAGTCGTGCGTAATTGATACGAAGTCGTGACAGTGCGTTGCGCTTACGGTGCGTTTGCGTACCCCGCACTTACTGCGCGTCTGCGTACGCCGCGAGTAAAAAATATTCATATTTAATGCGTATATCGCTAATTTATTATCCACATATATCCTGTATGAAGCCCAGCAGCACCCACAACACGTATAACATTACGCTATTTATCCAATAGAGCTGTAAGGCAAAACAGCTCATAGCCTTCAGTGCAGGATTTCTTTTAACATTTCTTTTTTTAACGTAACTTTAAGAAGAAATTTAAGATCTCGTTGCTCTGAGGAACGTACGTGAGGCACAGCACAACATGGCGTTGATTGTTGGACAATAAATTGCATTTTGCCGAGGTTTTATTGACGCTGAACTTGCCCTGCCCTTTTGAGTGTTTTTAAATGAACTGAACACCCTGACACTTGAGACACGTCTGGTGTATGAAACACTCCTGGTGTATGCAACACTTCGCATGGTGTATGCAACACTTCGCATGGTGTATGCAACACTTCACATGGTGTATGCAACACTCCTGGTGTATGCAACACTTCACATGGTGTATACAACACTCCTGGTGTATGCAACACTTCACATGGTGCATGCAACACTTCACATGGTGTATGCAACACTTCACATGGTGTATGCAACACTTCACATGGCGTATGCTACACTTCGCATGGTGTATGCAACACTTCACATGGTGTATGCAACACTGCCGGTATATGCAACACTTCACATGGTGTATGCAACACTTCTGGTGTTAACACTTCACATGGTGTATGCAACACTTCACATGGTGTATGCAACACTTCACATGGTGTATGCAACACTTCGCATGGTGTATGCAACACTTCACACTGTTACACGGCCTGCGTGTAACAGGCCGTGTAGCAGGTCGTGTAGCAGGCCGTGTAGCAGGCCAGGCCCCCGGTAACCAAGACGTCCGCAGTTCTGTTGCTAACGGCTCCTGTGACGCCAACAATCGCGCCCAAACAAGTCGCCCTCAGCGCCCGCGTCTCACAGGGAGACAATTTACCCTCGTTTTTGTATTCGTTTTGTTATAGAAAATATCTTTGTTTTGTTATAGAAAATATCTTTGTTTTGTTATAGAAAATATCTAATTTGTGGAGTCCAAACGTGGATCCTGGTGCAGGTTCCTGTCAAATGTTGCTTTCAAAGATTCCTACGCCGTTTGTAAATTTTGATGTTCGAAATTGATTTAAAAGTTCATAATAGATAAATAAAATCATTGTTAATTGAGATCGTCGTTCGAAGAAATTCATGAACTAAACTATCGATGCAGCTGAATTAGGGACATCATGTAAACAAAGAACTTAAAATTTTCCAATAACTATAGCCCTTGAATTCTCCAAGGGGAACTAACTATCGTCTTCGAGTATCAAGGAACTAAGTAGCATCTTCAAGGCAACCAATATAAACCAATATGCCTGAGTATAATTATTTATTTATTATTTTCAGCGAAAAGCCACGCATACCAAGGCGATGCTGCTATCAAATTTCCTACAAAATATCAAATATCTGACAATTTGGTCAATATTTCAGCAAAAATTGCCGCAAATCACAAGCATCGATGATTTTATTATCATCGTAGGACACATGCTGGTTGAAGATCCCACTTTCTTCGTAGGACTTGACACTACACTATTTATAATAGAGATTTAATTATTTATTTAATTTAACTATCAGTTTTGATTAAAATATTATGTATAACTAAATAATTTAATTTAACATTAATTATTTAATTTAATTGAGTAATGAAAATCCACGATAAAATCTAAGCCACTATTTCATCACTGCACCGGCCACACTCCCAATGAAGCTGGCAACTGAACGCTTCTCAGATGCAGGCTGGCAGTAACTGAAAGCTCATTTAGATATCCTACTCATTTCGGTCTTCTAGTTGTACTTGAACAATGAACAGTCGTGCAATAGTGCAGAATTTTTAATATACAAGCAATGTCCTTCTATGAGCCATTCACTCATTAGTCAACTCGTTCACCATTCATTCAGTTACTAACTCGCTCGCCACTGACTCATTCAATAAATCGTTCAACATCCACTTATTTCTTTACTCGTTCGCCTTTCAGTCATTATTTTACTCGTTCGCCATTGACTCATTTACTAAAAAGTTCACAATCGACTCATTCATCATTATTTCGATTGAAATTTCAGTAATCGCTGCTATCCCGAAGGTTGCTGTCGTAGAGACGTCAAGCAACGCTTCAGAATATTACAAATTTAAGCCAATAATTTGTACGTGACTTAATGCGCTCGAACGAGTCGCGTTCAAGTCAAACGAGCCTCAGCAACACATGCCCCGCCCCACGACCAATCACCGGCCAGGGATTTAAACTGACGTTGTTACAGCCGAGGTGGAGGCGTTGGGAAGTCGTGGGGGGACTCGTTGCGCGGGTCAAAGGTCGTCATAAGTTCTTAAAACATCACTGAATTCCTTAACTAATGGCAATACGTGGAACCGAGTGTATAGAAGAGCAATCTAGAAACAATTATTGCATTCTCAACTTACCTTTTAAGCTACGAGCGTTCTGCGGGATAAATGTGCATCACAATAGACTCGATGCTAAACCTCAGACATTATTCATTTTTCTGGCGGCCAGAACGCGGGTGAGGGGAGTCCCAGCATTGTCCCTACGTGTCGTTGGTTACAGCCCCTAAGTCGCCGACGTCGCTTCGATGTTTCGTTGCCATGCAGATCCTAACTCAAAGCTTGCTCTGTGTCAACACAAAACTCTCTGCCGAGAGCGGTCGTTGTGCACAAGATTTTCCTCTAGACTCTCTTCAAATTTTAACGAATTTTGTTTCCTCACTTTCAGGTACAGGCTGCTAGCACTTGAGGCAACTTAAGCTCCTCGTTATTAAATTCGCAATCAGATTTTTGGCGCGTAACCGAAGTGTTCGCAAGAATTGAGCAGCTTGACAACAGCAGCGGCTGCGAGTTTGTGGTGCTATTCAAACCCCAATAATTCCTCCACCGTCGCACTTGAGTTCTTTTAACTCTAACTAGAATGTTGAACTTGCTAAGCAATTATATATTTTAGATATTTGGGCGAGATTTTTTTCACCATTACCTCGAAAAAATCGTGCTATTGTTATTCAGGTTTAGCTTTTGTTTGTCATTGTGAAAACATTTCAGTTCTTAAGAGATCCAAAGTTTAAGATAAATATTTCATAAAATTTTTATCTATTTCAAGCGTACCGTACCAGCAACAATCTAAAGAAAATAACCTCGAAGGTCAGCATTTCCGACATTTATCGAGCTTCTTCGTTTTTCTTTTGTATGGACCCGTTACCCATAAGTCTGCAAATAATGATTTCAAATACTAAGAAGTATTCTAATATTCAGGATTCAACGCGCATTTACCTGTTTTGCATCATTTAAATTCTTCATCGTACCTTAGATAAAAAGCATTTTGATATTAGTTTCTGATAAATATAGATCCGTTATATATTCACTTGTAAGGGTAACGTCCAGAGAGGCCTCGAAAAAAGATAGTTCGGATAAGTGTCAGTTCGGTTGCTATCGGTCGCTATTACGTACAGGAATAATCAGACGTTATCAAATAGGGATGAAAATTAGAATCGATTGTGTATTTTTCTAAGCCGTGACACCCTTGTGGAGATGAGGATGAAATAATCCTTCCTAATCCAAATCGAATAACATAGAAATTTTACTTTTTATAAGCACTGTGGACAAAATCTTGCCTCCATTCAAAAGTCTGTACAATTTATACCGCGCATAATATGAATGAGTTTCAGTTGAGTAAACTGAAACGACCATCAGAGTCATCAAAATTTGAATTAATCATTCAATATATTACATTAAATATAATTAAATTTGAATTTATCAATTTGATTAAGAAACGAGTATTCCTTTCTTAAATCTGGAGGCCATAAATTTCTGAAATTTCAATGATAATTAATTTATTTGCTTCTGTCAGTCATCGAAATCTCGGGCTTGAGGATTCAGCTTGCGTTCTTGACGAGCACACTGTCACCTTTTGGTACACTGCTGCAATTTGCTCCTGTTAATTATTTTCGTTGCAATATTCATAGCGACATTAAATCAGAAGCGAAGGGGAGATAGCTGGGTTCATTCTTGGCTTGTCACGACAAGATTAGAACGCCCAGGAAGCAATTTGGACTGAAGAAACCTGCCCAGAGACAGCAGAGCAGCCCGCGCTTGTGGCAACATCGGTGGCCTGGCAACAGATCCAATCAGGGCGCGCAAATGAGGTGTGAGATGAACATGACTGATAGAATACACGGCACGCAAGCCCGACGTTTCCAATTCTTTTCTGATCTGATGTTCATAATTTTATGCCTGAGCTGCCATGCATTGTTCTTTCCCGCGGCAAGTTAATGCGGTAAAAAACACTCATGAGATCGATGGTTTGTACAATGGTTTGCAGAAAACTAGACCATACCAAGCCATCGAATTCATAGTTAATATGTTTCGATATTCAAAAATCTTAAGTTGGAGTCAAATGATCATTATCAAGTGTCATTTCTCTGTTGCTTGACATGCTATATATCTTTTTTAGGTTAAAAGTAATCTTTTACGCATCCGTCCCACCATAATTTAAACTCATTTTTCGAATCATCTGATCATGTCAATTAATTTTGTTAATATTTAGAAAATTGTTAATATGAATGAACCGGTCTAATTTCTTCTAAGTGAAGAAAGAATTCTCGTAAGTTAATTTTATACAAGGATTTTTAATGGTTTCAAGCTAATTTTAACATAAATCATGCACCCAGCGTTGAACAGTTGAATTTCTCCGATGATAGGTCGTATTTAAGTTTAAATTTTCATGTAATCATTAACCAATCATTTATTGGTTGAAAACAGTTAGGTCACTACTGGGCAAAGGAATACATTGATTCCTATAATCCACGGGAAAAATTATCACGCCCTGAATTGTGTAATTACTTGGACAACAATAGCAGGCGGTTTTAATCAATGTGTCAATTCTGAATCGGCTCATGTATCTATGAAATTAACTTTCAGTCGATAAGTTCCACAAGAAGCATGTAATGATAATCTTCATGGCATTCGCTGTCGTTAATGATACAATGATTCACAGGTGTGCCATGATACTAAAATGACTCTGTGTTTGTATATTTCTTGCGTTTACACTTACAAACAATATTGAAGAGAAATAAAAATTTCATGCTTAATTTTATCACGAGGAAGCTTTGCAATGACTAGTTAGTTGCACGGTAAGTGGAACATGTTACAAATTATCGCCTTCTACTCCATTAACGAATGATTCTTTTCCTGTTACTTGATTTCATCAGATTGTGATATAACGAGATAACCCTGGCATTCATGTCTAACAACCCAACAGATCCTGAGTGCCCATAAAAGAGACGATCGCTCCGCAATAAATTTCAGTCCTCGTCTGGACACCGGACGAGTTGGTTGTAGGAGCTTTCGCGTCCAGGTAAGGCAGGGGTTCACTCACCCCGCACTAGGCAGAACTTAGGGTGAAATAGAATAAATAGACCTTGATGATAGTTGATCATAATCTCGCGCGCTGGATTTGTGATATCTACTGCTATATCACTAGCTTGATGCAAATATATCCATTGAAATAAAAAAGGATAGTTTAGGACTTTCATTCCAATATAATAAATAGGCCTGCTCATTGATGACCTTTTCCAAATTCCACACTGCAATTTTGCATAGCCTTGTATGTATTTCAAGAAAGTTTGATTTGGATCTTTGTGATTGGTACCAAATATTTATAAATAATATTTTTAACAATCTCTAATGGTCACTTTAATAATCATTATTACTACTTTGAGTCCCATTCTATTGGTATTACAATCTTTATTATTATAATCTTTATTATTGATAAATTATATTGTCACTTTAATAATCTTAATTACCACCTTGAGTCCCATTCTATGGGTGAGTTAACTTTCATTAAAAATAATAATATTAAATAATAAACAATAATATAATTATAAAATTATATTAAATTATAATGATAAACGATAAATAAATTATGATAAATTATGTTAATTAATCGTAATTTTGTAATCGTTGAGCAGGAATCTTGTTCCGTGCCGCGGCTCTGCGACCTCCAGCATGCGCGCGCTGCCGAGCTGCCGTCGCTGGATGGCGTCCGCCGTCAAGGCGATTTGGTAAGCCATTAATTACGCCTATACTTTTACTAATAATTAGAAAAATTAAAATCAAGATTTTTCAGTTAATCGGAAACTCTTATAATAATAATAATTGGAAAAATTAAAAATAAAATCGAAATTTTCAGTTATTCGAAAACTCTTAAATTTTCGTGGAATGTTGAAATTAATTTTCAGTGAAATTTCTAACGTCAATTCGCGTTGTTTCCTTAATGACAAATTCGCGTTTCTCTACTATAAAGAAATGTGATAGAAAAATTATGAAGTTTTTGCGTAGATAATTTCAAATTTCTCGGTGATAGTCAAGCTCTAAACTTTATTATTTATTAGGTTGCGGATACATAACATATGAACGCTTCTTTAAAGGATTAATCAGTATTCATATAATGTCGGACCGCACTTCGAATTTTGCGTCAAATCTTACATATAAGTTCTAATATTTTTAAAAATATATACCGCATGCATTGTAACTTAATGTTGAATCTAAACCTTTTGCATAAAATATTTTCTTGTTTTAAAAATGTTAAAATTGCCCCCTGTCGTAATTTGTTTGGTGTTTTCTTGTATCGTCATTTGTTTTAAAAATATTGCAATTTTTAAAATATCTATATACATGACAATTTTCGTAAGATATTTAGCTCAAGTTTTAAAATTCGGTTAAATGCCGAGTCACAATAAAGAAATTTCCGAATTCTAAACAATTTTTTATTAATTTTAAATATTGAACCTCGACTTTTGCTTCTTTCAAATGGCTGAACCGCAATTTTTCTTAAATGTTAATTTAAAGATGAACATGAATTTGTGTTCTCCGTTAAAGGTGACCTCTTAATTCCCATTTTTTTTTAATTTTGAACTTCTATTAAATTTTTAGTTACGTGTTAAAATAAATTTTTCATTATATGCTGAATGCAGGACGTAAATCTTCATTACTATTTAAATCTTGAATTCCATCTAATTACAAATCCAGTAAATGTTGAACCCCATTTCCAAATAAATAATTATTTTCGAACAATTGATTTTTATTTCATAAATTTATTTTAAATTAATTTAAAATAAATAATGATTTTCGAACAATTGACTTTTATTTCATAAATTTAATTTAAAATTGACTCTACGCTAAATTTTGAACTTCGATTTACATTCATGAACATAGATTTAAAGTCCATGATAAAATAGAAATCTTTATTTTCATTTAAGCTAAATTTGGACACTCAATACTCATGTTTCGTTTCATAATGATTAACAATTTTTATTTTATTTGTTTTAGAGAGATTTAATACATTCTTTAAAACTTCCTAAATGTAAAACTTGAACTTTTAAATTTTCGCCTCAAGTTCAACATCTAAATTTTTTATTGATTTCTAAATAAGTGAACTTACACTTGTTGTTTTCTGTCAACTATTAAACTGTGGATATATGTACATATGCCCAACAACAACTCTTCTAACTTTCGCTAGATGTCTTGCTTCAACTTCTAGATTTTTGTTTGGTTCCAAAACTCAACTCTTCAATTTTCGCCAGCTATATTTATATTCAAAGATTCAATTTTCACTAGATGCCAAAATTCAACTAATTTTTGGCTGGATGTTTAATTTCATTTTTCACCTTTCGATGGATACCTAACTTCAACTTCTCAAAGTTCGCTAGCTTTCGAACTTAACTATCAAACTTTCGTTAGAAGTCCAAATTCGTTTATTTATTTTCCTTAATTAAAATGTTCAACTTCAAGCATTCAACTTCACATGTGTCTATTCTCAATCATTTAACCATCGCAGGATGTCATAATTCGGTTATTAAACTTTCGTTAAGTGCCTAATTTCGATTTTTCGACCTTTGCTTGATGGGTAGCTTCAATTTGGGTAGAATTTTCAGACACTGAAATTTTCAGACTAACTTCAATTTTTTTCAGGCTAACTTCAATTTTCAGACACTGAATTTACATTAATTATCGGTTTCCGTCACGAGTTTTTGATTAACGCTCAGTCTCGATATGTTTTTTTTTGTGGTACGTTTTGATCATAAATTTTCATTTTTAATTGAAAATTCATTCTCAATACTAATTTTTTTCGGTTGATGTCGAAACTTTTTTGTTTGTACTCGTCTAATTTAAAATTTACTTCTAAGTGTAGCGCATTGTCCATAGTATATCATTCAACAACTATTACAAGAGATACAGCTGAAATATTGCGAATTCTGAACCCTGTCTAAATTTCATGTCTTGCATTGAGTGTAAAATTGGGTAGAAGGTTTTATATATCAAAATTGGGGAGGTTAAGATATGAATGGCTCTACCCCCATTTGTTTTGTGTTTTGTTGTATCGTCATTTGCTTGTTTTTGCCAATTGTTTTTGATGTCATGTTAATTGGTTTTGAATATACCAAGCCGTATAAGATAAAAAAAAAATTATTGATCTTCTTGATATTGTTCAACTTTATTTTATTAACCGTTTTTCGCGGTGGCGTGAAAGACGGCAGCGTAAAGTAAAATAGTAAATTTGTATAGTAAATTGCGTAAGTATTCGTACTTTAAGGCGAGTCAATAGTTAGTAACGAGTGCTGCCCCTGAACGAGCGGGAGTTTTTAAAGCATTTTACCCGTCCGCTGGTGCGGCCTAGGATGGACCGGCCCTTGCCCTGTCAGTCGCAGTCGAGTTGCGAAGTGGTGTGGATGTCGATGCGCTAGTCGTCCAGCTATCACACAACTGAAACTTCCGTATCTCTTACATCACTCAAGTTATTCAGCGTGTTTAAACGAATATTAAATAATACAACATGGAACTACTGTCACCACCTCACACTCCTGATTCTCCAAAAGCAAGGTTCGTATTTGTATTACAGATTTAGGCGGGAGTAGGTCAGCCTTGACGTTGACTTGAATAATAATTACCGGTAAAAAATTAACCCGTGAATTCCTGCCGCTTGCGGTCTTTCTTTCGCTGTCATGGTCAACTGTATTTTTATGTAGTATTCTCAATTTACAGTACAGAGTTCTTGCTGACTGATTACATCGTGCAGCCTTGGACATTATCGATACCGTTCAAGTGCTTGCGTGTGAAGCAGAGTGCTTGTAGCACATACTGATTGCTTGCTAGCGGCAGCAACTTGGCAGGCTTCTGCGTGCCGCTGCAACTAACTTCTCGTGCTTGCATGTTGCTCGTGCCTCAGCTTAAATATTTATTGGGGCACGCGATCGCCAGCGTTTGTGCGCTGCTTAAAACTTTGTTTGAGTTTGTAGTTAATCTTTTTGTGAGTTTTATTCATATGACTAAGCGTCTGTCGGTCTGTGTCTTGAGCCGTAAGGCATGCGGTGGTTTGTTTTCTATTCAAAGTTGTTGAAGTGCTGCTCAAGAGGTTATTTGGTTACCAACACTAGAACAAATCCACGTTGTATTTCCAAGTACTTTTTTTGTTGTTGTAATCGCCAATGATTACATTGTGGAATTGTGGTAATGCTCCTAGAAATTCAAAATTTATTAACTCTCCATGCAATGCTCCTGATGACATGCAAAATTTATGTTGGAGGAATTTGCTGCTTAGTTCGGAGATGTGGAGGTGTTTGGAAATTTGTCCTCAAGTTGTAGCTTATTCAAGTCCTATTGTTCTAGTAATATTACAATCGAGCTTAGAAGTATTATAAAAATATTTCTAAAGGAACGCGTTTGCACTATCTTTCAAATTTCTTTTGTTCACAACTCTCACTGTCTGTCATCTGCTTCATCTGATTTATACGTTCTGTGTGATTGCATTCCGCATAGTCATTCATAATTGGCATTGCTGCGTGCTTTAGTATTGCTTCTTGCTTTAGTATTGCTTCATGCTTTAGTATTGCTTCGTGCTTTAGTATTGCTGATCTGTATTGTCCTCGCACCAAATTATTGGGTTGGCGGCCGTTGGCCGAAATCAATTCCTGCAAGCTTGATCCACATTGCATTGATGGAGAAGCCATCAATCTTCCACATTAGCACTTTCTGTTTTAGAAAGTCTAGTCTGCTGTCCTGGGGTAATTGCTGAGTTGCAGTCGCCATGCATGGCAGAGTTGCGATCACCTCAGAACTTACGATCATCTCGAGAACTTTGAGACACTGAGTTTAGACGTCGTACATTTTGTGACACTGAGCTCCCATGCAGATACTTATAAGAGTTGAGACGTCGTACATTTTGTGACACTGAGTTCCCAGATACTCATATGAGTTGAGACGTCGCACATTTTGTGACACTGAGCTCCCATGCAGATACTTATAAGAGTTGAGACGTCGTACATTTTGTGATACTGAGCTCCCAGATACTCGTACGAGCAGAGACGTCGTATATTCGATGTAGAATACTGGTTTGACACAGCGATGGCTGTCGTGAAACTCTAATTTGCATTTATCGTGGCACTTTGGACACAATCCTTTTGCTAAATACGATGACAGGGTTAGTCGTGGATGGTACCGAGGTTTTTAGTCGCTGTGATTCACACGGTTTAGCTACGGCATCCGCAGCTCACGGAGCTATACTTCACATTCCCACTTCTTTACTATACGACATGAAAATAAAAAATTGCCGCAATTGCCCAAGCCTAGCATTAATTTCGCCAACTACCGGTCCACTCCAGTATCAATTTATTGTGAATCATCGAGTCAATTTGTGAAACTTGAAGTTGCAAAGATCAAACCATCGGCCCACTCGAGGTGTGCAGTAGCGATTTATCTGACGCCTTCGATTGATAGGTTAATGACATTTTTGGTGACTAACTTCATGGCTACTCCATCGATACTCGACGCTATTATTCGACATAGAGCACAGAGAGCAAACCAATATAAACGTAAAGTACTGAATATTTGTTCTTTTTTAGTCTACAATATTTTTTTTCTGGATTATTGAAATTCTTGCTTGAGTGTGGCACCCTGTGACAGAAAACTCACTTGGTTCTATTTATCCGGAAAATTAAATAAATAACTACATTTTTCGGTCTCAGCTTGTGCAATTATAATGGCGATTGCACCAAAAAATCTCGTATGTGTTCCACGTTTTTGCTCAGCTGCCCAAGGGCTCTGCACGCACACGAGCTAGGTTCTTCCCAAGAGCATTTCCCCAACTGAATCGTTCCCATAATCAGTTCAGTGTAGCAATAAAGACACATTGTTTCGTGCTAATTAAACACTTGGTACATCGTGTCGCCGTGTAGAGGCATGAACAAAAAAACGTCACTTTCACTCATGAAATCAACAATAACACATTCAAGTATATCGGTGAAAATCATGCTAGAATAATGTGGTCTTCTGCAGATCGATTAGCAATCATAAAGTAGGGAACGATAAACATGATGAGATAATGAGAAGATGAAAGCCATTGTCTGTGTTAACAATTACTATGTATATTTGGTAAATGCTATTCCGAGCGCAAAGCAGGTGTTTGCACGGCTGCTTGCCGTGACCTAGCTTGCAAGTATCTTCGGTGATAACATTAATGATGTACTGATAACATAAATGATGTACTGCAGTGGCGTCGTTAGGCCTATGTTAGGTGGCTTCAGCCTCCCTGAAGTTTTCTTGAACCCCCTATACAAATTGATATTTATTCGTAATTTTTTTACAATGAAATATGTAAGAATTCAGTATAATAAAGTCTGAATATAAATTTAAATAAATAATTGTACAATCGGTAATTATTAACTTATACATGATCATAAATCTTAGGGGCCTTAGTCCTCCTGTCCTTAGTGCACTAGCATCACTTATTGCTAGTGCACTGCGTTGCTCATCATGAAACGTTACTACCCTCCTCATCCCCTCACATCATCAACCAAGAAGTGATACATATTTAATTTCCTTGCTTCTAACTCTTTTGTCTAGTTTAATAGTGAAAAGAATTTAATTACTAGTACTATTTACTAGTAATAATTACTAGTGCTATTTACTAATAATAATTACTAGTAATGAGAGTTTTTTGTCACTAGTTTACTAGTAACGTCAAGTTTACTTATGAGTTCGCAATCGAGCGATCTTTGTTGGGCGACTCCGATCAAGCAGTGAATTCTTGATCGCCAAGGTCATCTGCCTGCGTCGATTTTTTTCCGTTGTAAAATGTTAAATCTTGATCGTATATCAGAGATCTAAAGATTTGTTGAATAGATCGTTCTCGATCGTGCGATTCATTTCACAGATCGTGATCGATTGTATTTTATAGCTAATGATCTATAGTATGATTTATTATAGAAATTTTGATCGATCGTTTCATAGATCGTTTCACGATTAATTTCATCGTGTAACATAACGTGCTTCAGTACATTAATGTCATGCTTCAGTACATTGATGTCATGCTTCAGTACATTGATGTCATGCTTCAGTACATTNGATGTCATGTTACAGTACATTGATGTCATGTTACAGTACATTGATGCCATGCTTCAGTACATTGATGTCATGTCACAGTACATTGATGTCATGTTAGAGTACAGTGTAGCATGAGCTGTAGCAGTGATGTACCCTTCCGCTGCCACTCTACGTCTCGTTTGTAATTGGATTCGGTCGCTCGTCTCGAACTACCTCGCTTCTTATATATATTCAATTCGTAATTTTTCCCATGTTTGCTTCTGTCTTAAGCTACTCAATTAATTGATGATAGGCCGAAATTTTGTTCAGTCAGCTTCCATAAAATTAATTTCAAGTGCCATGATCACAGTTATGACATCTGGGACATTAATCTCGTTCAGAATTTCCACCTTCAGCTAGTTAATCTAATATAGCAGCTGCGTTCTACGTTAAGCATAATTGAACTGCGATTTTTAATATCCAATTAAACATCCGTTTCTTAATATTAGAATGTAGCGAATGGCCATAGTGCTTTTTCACAAATTTGTAACAGTCATTTCAATTGTCTCGTGAATTAAATAATTCGTTATATAATGATGGCATTACTGGGATCATTAGTGCATTGATGGGATCGGATCCCCCATTAAAATATCCTGCTATTCTAATGACATTCACAATGTTTATTGTTATTAACGACGGGCAGTTTACCGCTCGTGTATTTCGTACCACACATAAAACACATGGTACATCGCATCGTCGTGTGGACGCTAGCCAACTCGTCTAGACACCTTATATCATGCCAAACTTCCACCTCAAATCACGCATAAATATTGCACTTGAATCTAGCCAATTAATCAGGACGTCGGTGTCGTTTGATTTCGCCCATATTGCAGAGCTCGTGCATCCCTTGTATCCTGACTTGGCAGATAATGATTGTTCGTTGTTCATGTTTCTCCATCACGCTTCTCGTCTTTGCCTCTTCCGGGTACGGTGACTTTGCGGAACTGAAGCAAGGAAGAGATTAATAATTAACAGAAATTTTTAAACATTTCAATTTTCTAATTAATAAAAATTAAGTATCGATTTTCAGCTCGTCACACTTTTGGATAAAATGTTGTATTCTTTTCCGAGTAATTTGGAAATTTTTTGTTCCTACGATCTTCTTGATGGAGAACTTATATTTGAAGTTCTTGATCAATTATATTTGACTCGTAATAACGAGAGGCAATATTATGGAACCTTCTTGAACATGCAATATTCCAGAGATCAACCAAAAAATTTGTTTATTCTTCTCACAACAGAAGATCAAACCTGCAAATTTTTTCGCGAGGTTATTATCTCCACGTATTTCATACGTTTTATTCTACATCTCCTTCTATTTCCAATACCACATTTCTCCGTATAATATTTTCCACCCGTATGTTTAATGGCGCAAGTTCCTGTGGAAAAATTTAAATCTCTGCTTTGCAGCGACCACTGACTGATTGAATCATGTACCCTGATTACCTTTTATGGTATGGATGCTTGTGCTCCAGGCTCGTTATAAAAACTCGAAAAACCAGTTTGTGGACGCGTCAAAATAATGCAAGGCACACGCGACCCAAGGTTATGTCCACAGTTGAAGTCTATTTTAGCTCTCACTTCATAACTGTGAAGGAGACCATGGAAATAATTCAAGTTTTTCTTCCTAAAAAGTGAAGTATGATTGTTGAAGGCCAAACTTTCAATCTATTTATTTGCAATAAAACTTTACCCAATTTGTTTGAGACTTGATAAGTATATGCATGATTGTTAGGCAAAATTTATGATGATTGAAGTAAATTAGTCACATGACATGTGCTTGCAAGAATTTTCTGTAATTTTTTCATGTTACAGCTTATATTATATACCGAAATGAGGTAATAAAATGTTGGAAGTTAACTCGAATGCAGTGCTTAACATTGCAATCTTGAATGCTGGTCGATAAAATAATATCGATTCTTAAATTTTTCCTTTATATTTCACGCACATAACCTTTTTCGTTATTAAAACTGTCACGGGAAAACCAATGAAATGCTCGCAATTCCATCATGTGGGAAATACTCGAAACTTTTTCGAAAGAGTTTCGAAATAACTGGGAAATTTTCCCCTTGGTAATGACTGCTCGAAACTCTTCTCAATGTTAACAGAATGCAAGAAATTTTTCGGTATATCATAATAGTTTTAGAACTATCCCTCATCAGACTGGGAAGGTCGATATATTATTTCCTGCGGTAATGGAATACTCAGTAAGACTTCTCTATTAGTAATCTAAAGACGACCATACAACATTTATTATTGGGGCTTTCTGATACCATAACTTGCAACACCAATTCTGAAGATCATAACAATAACAAGGAACCCTATATATCAGGCTGCATGAAATTCCACAAAGCCTGTTGCGTTACCGTAGAACAGCGTGAGTGCTGGTCAGTCTCTGCATTGTCGTCTCCGTAACGACTTTCGTTGCAGACAGGTCGTCTCTGTAACGACGACTTGCGTTACCGACAAGTCGTCTCTGCAACGACTTACGTTGCGGACAAGTCGCGTCAAAATGTTGCTAGCTTCCCCACTTAATTGCCTCCTCAACCACCCTCGCGTCTCGATCACTAAAATCGACCACTCGGACTTCGTTTATTGATACATCCGCCTTACTGCCGCAAGATAGTTAACGGCAAATTCTTCCAATGGAATTAATAATAATCATTACCATTTTTTGATGATTTTTGATAATTTTTAACCCACTTCTGGGGTTAAAATATGTTTTCAACTTTTTGATCGATTGAAATTTTAATACCTGTAACTCATCATGCCATAATTTTAGGCTTAAAATTTATTTAGCAGATGAATTAGCTGCTGGCCACGCTATCCTACTTACGACTTTCATTGTTTATCACACTTTAAAATTTCTCCACTGGATGGCAATTAAACATTCTCAAAAAAAACTTTATTATACATATAATATATTATAAAACCTGAATAACCTTTATTTATCATAATTTTTCATTTTCCGGATTGGTATTCTTTCCAGAGGACTGCGTAAATTTAATTTATTTTTTTTTCATACAAACACGCAATCCATTTTATACAACACTTCTCTTTAACTTCACTTCTTGTCTGTTTGTTTGTTTGTCTGTCTGTCTGTCTGCTACAAATCTTGTAATCGAAATTTAATACATTTCTACTTATCCTATCGATCTGAAATTTTGAACACTTGTGTAAAGTTGGAGACAATGCATGAATCAAATGTCAAAATAAATTATTTTAAAAATTAAAAAAAAATTCAAAATTAAAAAAATTGAAAAAATAATTTTGTCAGCTCCAAATCTTATAACTGATATTTGACACACTTTTACCTGTCTAATTGATCTGAAATTTTGCACACTTGTGTGAAGTCAGAGGCAATGCATGAATCAATTAACAGAATAAATATTTTTGAAAAAATGTATATATTAAAAAAATTATATATATATTAAAAAAATTGAAAAGTTAATTTTTTTAATTTTTGAAAATTAGATGAGAAATTCATTATACATTTGTAAGATTGGAGATACTGGATTCTTTTTAAGTGTTGTCTTTAAAAAGTAATTTTTAACGTATATTATTATCAAACAAAATGCAGTCCTATAGAATATATTTTAAAAACAAATTTGTTCCACTATTCGTTAAAATGTTCAGAAATCGTCAAAAGAAATGGGCTAGTTTGAGGTTCACTTTACACATAACAAACTCATTGTTTTTGCGTTATGCTTAATAATTCAAATATAACTTTTCAGACAATTGTTGAGGAATATGTAAAGTGTTTTGTATGAGTATCTTTTGTAAGCTGATAGTGATACGTAAAGCCTACGGCTGCTTTGGGCATACGTGGCTCGAGTGATGCAAGATCTCGCTCATATCAAGATTGTTTTTCAACTTTTGAGAAAGTTTTTCAATTTTATATTTTTATCTTGGGACCTTCTCACAAATATGAGCAACTAAGTTGGACTTTGAATTTGTTCATATTAATTTTTTTCCGAATTCGCATTCATAGGTTCAAAGGAAGACACTTTGATAGAACATTTATTGATGCAATTCCATCCGCTGGTTTGCCAACGAAATTGAGCGAAATGTTACATCACGAAGACACATTGTAAAGAAAGTTGCGATGCAAGTCTACAATAACTTGATGCTTTCTGTAGCCAAAAGAATCCTTTAATGTGATCTGCACATTCCCAGTCAGTTACTCAGCCTTCAATTAATCTCAAGAAGCGTCGCATGTCAAGCAAATGGCCTGCAAAATTAACGTGCCCTCCATAATGGTGCCGGTGATCGCTCTGAACCGGACAGATAAATGGCTTATTTTATGACCATTTATTTCCTGGGTAAAATAGAATCTTAACCAGAAATACAAAGCTTGGGTTTTCAAAGCATGAAAGTGAGCGAAAATACAAGATTTCTGGCGAGCAGTATTTCTCCCTGCGTTAACTGCACATGAAAAAGGAGTCGCGTAAAGAGAGTAGACTTGCTTGCAGTGGCATGCATTTAAATTTATGAGGTTAAGATGGTGATCAGCAGTAGTCAATCCTGACGAAAGCTTATTCTTTAATGTTACTTCAATTTTGTACTCCTTTTACGTTTTTTTTAGTTAACACTGTTTTCAAAATATTTTATTTTTCCCATTGTACTACAAGACAGGATTTGTCCATTCTGAATGCACACTCGGAGAAAGACAACTGGTCCACTTCTTATCAAATCCTGCTATAATATGCAAAAGTTAAAACGCATCAAATGAGTACTCATTGCCGCGCGAATTGTAAATAATGGCCCTTAATTTAACGGTTCTCATTTTTCTTGCGCAGGAGAGATGTCAAAGGCTTCTTGTCATCTAATAGTGAGTACTTCATATGTATGCTGAATATTTTGTTAATTTTTTCTCTGATCGTAATCAACACTACTATACAAATTATTTAATATATTTGGGAACCGTAGTCGGAATCTTTCAAAATTGTTTATGTATGTAATCATCGTGCTGCACGGTAAATAATATTGAAAATAATACGATCGTCATGAACTACAACCATTGTTTCCTAATGCCATAAGCAGGCTCATTTATTACACTGTACGTAGTTACGTTTGAAGAAGTATCTTTTTCATTTCTCCTGCTTATTAATTAGTAACTTTTTCTATTTTAAGTGTGAGTGTGAAAATTTACATCGTCCATAATTAATGGTCATGCCTCTACCTTCCGCAGGTTGTCTGAGTGGGTCATGTCTCGTACCCCTTAAGAAGCGTAAGCACGTGCTGGCGAACTCCTACGACGATGCCCCATCACAAACGTGCCCAACTATGACACCGTCACCTAACTCACCCGCTCTTTTACCAAGTTGTAATTCACCTCCTCTAACTCCCCCTACTAGTGAAAAAACTCATCCATACTCCATCCCACGTACAAGTGTCCCCTCTGTTTTGTCAGAGGGAAGCATTCAACACTGCAGCACCAGACTTGATTATGGTCCTGATAGTGGAAGGGGCGAGCTTCGAACACCGTTGCAGGGTAGTCGGAATATCCCTGAGTACATACCGAATTTGGAGGATTTACCTAAGGACTGTACAACTAAGTATTCGAGCCATCGAATTCTGCATCACGTTCAGCCTATTCAAGATAGCGCTGTTAATCTGACTAATTATCCATTGAGCCCGAATCCTTGTGGATATGGAGGAAACTCTCTTCTTGATCGACATGACACGGAATTTTATAGATATCAAGATGCCTACAACTCGGTGAGTATTGAAATCGGTCGGCGATGCCAAGAAGACCGTAATCCTTCATGTTTCATAAACGACGCAAGTAGTTCCTCGTACATAACTTTAGAGCGTCACAACGTTACTGGTTTCACTTCAAGCGAATATCAATTGCCCATTCAGGACGCCGCACGAGATGAATTAGGACGTAAGATCATGCCACATATCTCAAGTTTTGATCATAATTCAGGTCAAAGCAAAATCAAAAGTGGATTTTCTTCGGTTCCGGCAAGGTCTCCTATGCTAGGACCATGTTACATAGAGCTCGACCTAACAAATGACGGCCATGGAGAACAAGTTCATCAGCAAGATTATTCTCATCAAAGACCGAGCAGTGGCCCACTGTCCCCTCCCAGTCTCTCAACACACTCTTCTCATAACGAGTATGTAGACGATCAGAGACGACATCATGCCACCTACTCTGCAGCCGATACACGAACCCCTGAGTATACCGAGTCGAGTGCAACCTCATACCAAGCACCTCAACGGATTCATCATATGTCAGCAGATGATGGTCGAATCTCCAAAACACCTGTTGCAACTACTCAAGCTTCGCTCAACTATTCTGATAGTCTGAAGAACTCCATGTCATCTAAAATGTTGTCCCAAAAGCCAGGAGAGTCAAATGGGACAAAGAAACCCAAGAAGAATAAGTTTTGCTACTTCATTGCCGGTAAGCCTTTGGAGGACATAACATCAGGTCCTATACCTCAAGGCACGCCTGCCTCTGACGCAGAAACCAACTTTAAAGTTCACTCCACAAACGTTGCCGAGTTATCGGAAGTCTTCAATGAATTAGATTCTTGTGATCGACACTATTGCCATGCCCGCATGGCGGTCACCAAAGACACGTCAATAAGTCCCGAGAATTCTAGAGACGATGTCTCCCCCAACGTGGCCAGTCCAGGAGAAAAGTCCCTGAATGCTGCTCAGTACATGCCACATATCAAAGATTCGACATTTTCCGCTACTGCCAGGAAAAAGAAGCCGCGTTGCAGTCTGTGTCTGAATCACAACAAGTCTGTCGACTTGAGGGGACACAAAGATGTTTGCGAGTTCCGAAACTGTACTTGTGATTATTGTATAATTACAAAAAAACGAAGAGAGGCTTACAAAATCCAACAGAATCTCAACAGAAGGCAAGACAGGGAACGTCAAAACTTTGAAAGATAGAGGGAAAACAACATTCATCTCCTTGAGTCTGAACATTTAGTGCGAGGCGCGGTCTTATTTCGCTGACAACACTCGGGGTTTTTTTCATTCATTATAAATTGATGAGCTCGTGACATTGAGGTTCTGTTTTTCTCTCTTATGATACATGTACTAGAGGAGTTGAAATTCAGGAAATGAAAGTTGCAAATCACTTTATGTTGAGTATTTACTACATTAATTGCTTGCTAACTTCATTTGAAAGCGGATGGTTTGAATACCTCATTTCGTTTTGAAAATATTCGTCCTTTTTTGTTTTAGAGGCATGCAGTGATCATTTCTCATGCTCTTGCATTATATCTGTATGATTGTTCTTCACAGATAACCCACCGTCCTTGCTCTCATAAGTAGAAGGTATTTTCCAGGCATGTAGCACAAATTTGTACCAGTTGCATGAAATCAGTTAATAACTGTTGGAGATTAGTTCCGTGTGAGTTGTAGCACAATAGAGCTACCATTTTATTTGTAACGACCTCAGGAATGGTAACTATTGTTATTTACCTGATGAAAACTACTGTTAATATTTACATCTCTGACTAAAATAGGTTTTGGAATAAATTTTTTTATTCACGGTTAAAAATTAGTTAAAACTGCTATTATCCCAAATGAATTTACTAATTTTCTTTTGTTTTGCTGGCTTATCTATTTCCTGATTGGAAGGATACTAAAAAGGATATCCCAACTGAACGATAAAGCGTGAGATTAATAATTGAGGTCAAAGGCCTTGTTATATCGATGACAAAGCTAGAACTGATTTGGAAGATGACACTGGGAGCGTGCTTTGGCACATCCCTCGTCTCTAAAAGCAATAACGCTTGCACGCTGAAGCTCAAGCAAAGCACGCGTGATGTTATAGTGTTGTATCTAGTGGTAGAAATTTAACCGTTGGAATTGATTTTTGGAGAGACACCTTGAGAAAGGATTTTTTGCTAAAAATTACTTATAGATCTACTTTTCCGCAACGAGTACATTTAAGAAACGGATTTCGGTCATTGCGCCTGCACGAAAAAAGGAACCCTTCCGTATATTCCTGCGCTAACTTTAAGTCGCTCCTTCAGAAACTGTGTGAAAAATGAGTGAGATATCGTCGAAATAGCAGTGCAATTTTTGGGTATTGCTGACCCTTTTAGTTTGGGCAAAAGGGCGAATCAGTGCTACGTGGAGTGTGTCCTTGTTTTGACAGTATGGCTCATATAGTTTTCTGAATGCGCTCTTTGGACATGATATTCCCTTGAGTTATTTAGTCTTCTAATTTTAATCCGTTGAGTATTGTTGCGCTAATAAATTTAATATTGTTTATTATACTTACAAGCCCGTGATCCCGGCTCAGGCAGAATGCTCGAGTGCCTCCTGCCCCTGTAGCGCTCTGTACAGTGGAATAATTTTTGGATGAAGTTCATGAAAATTTGATTTTCTCTGTTGGTATTTTGGCTAGAGTTAATCGTTTGAATTGTGTAATGGATTTTATTTACCATTTATATTCAGAATTTCCTGTTACAATTTGAATTTCTGCTTCGTCTTACTTATTAAAAAGCGTAACGTTGAGCTGATATATTAGATTTGTTCCCCATTGTGGATCAAAGCCCGTAATTTAGAAGTTTATACTGTAATATATTTATGCTTCGTATTATTTCCGTTTAATTGTGAATTAGAGTGTGTGTCTGTGTACCATTTTTCATAATTTTTGTATGTGGTTGCGTACATACCTATGCATTTGATAGTACATTTGTAAGTGCAATACACGCCTATAGAATATTAATCATTATTCACAGAACCTCAACTTGTAATTTTAAACTACTAAAATTTTTCGGGTGTGTGAACTGAAACTAAAAACTATTTGAATGAGGTGGCTTTGTTATCTGCTGTATTGCTTATCTTTGTTATCATTATTTGATGGTGTTCAAAATATCTCGAGCTTGATTATCATGATAATTTTGAGGATAAACGCTTAGATTTCTCATTAGAGACAACCTTTTTTATTCATTTTTTGGAATTTTTCAATTGTGCGATTCATGCTACATAAATGAATTCTTGTAATTTAGCAAGAAAAGTTTGTTCATCCTAAGGTTTCATATTCCTGAATCATGAAATGCTGTTGATACCTGATCTGTAAATTTTCTCGTAGAAAAATCTTAATTAGATCAGATTTTGATGCCGGTAAGAATACCATTCGTGAGGGCATACACCTTCACCGGCAACGCTGTCAAGATGGTTGTGATTAGAGCATAAGCAAACGGCTGTCCTGGCTTCGTGGTTGAGGTGCATATACACGGGAAAGTTTTAGACGATAGTTCCAGCGATGAATACTTTCTCTTTATAGTTTTGCCGGTGTCATTCGAGTTGACGAGGAACGTATTAGCTAAACAATATTTTTGCCTCTACAAGCACCAGTAAGTAGTATTTTTGCTTCTACAGTTTTCATTAGAATTGAAGACGTAGAAGAAAATCGAACGTGACATTAAAGGCGAGTTTGGAGAGGCTTTTGATGAAGTGGTTGGTGAAATTGTTGCAACTCTAGCTGAGCATATGATAATTATAATCATTCTCGATAAACGTATAAGTGAAAGACTGGATAGTACAGAGAGATAATTTCGAGCTTCATTGACTTCCGTTAACGCACGGAGATACACAGATGCCCACAGAGCGGCAGTTCCAGCCTATCAAAGGCCGCTTGCTGGTGCAAAGCTCAAACTATTTTGACTGCAAGCGCCTGCTCCTTGCTACTTTCCTTCAAAAAAAGAAATTAGCCTAATATTCGAAGTGCGTAGAATTTGCCCCTATTACTATCGGTTAGAACTTTCCCGTGTACAAGCACCTGACTGCAGTGTCCGGTTCAGTTGTTGCCGAACCTGTAACTCGTCGTTAGCAGGATCGTTGCTTAGAATTACCTTCATCGAGAAAATCTTTTTAGAAATATTCTAGCTCAACTGTCAGCGATGTTCTCTTCCTCTGAAATCGTAAATTAATGTATGGTAGCAACTGTAGTTTCGAGAACTTTGAGTACCTATAGTAAACACTGTATATGTATAAAAAAAATAATAGGGGCAGATAAGTAGTTTGGTGTTTACTTTGAACTTCTTTGCAACGAACTGTAAATTGATGTAATGTAAACAACATAAGAACAACATCTACGCTGTACTGATGCTGAACTTATTAATATGTGCGAGGAATATTTCATGTAGCATTCAACATGTATGTTGCAGATGATTTCATGCCAAGATGGTTTGAAATAATGAAGACCTTCGGAATTTCTGAGAAATTTATGTTCTTAGGAATTGATTTATTTCGTGTGAACTATACGCTTCTGTAAGCTCTCATAACAACTAAGTTTGCTTCTACGCTTGACCATTTTTTTCATCATTCGAAACCTGAAACATACCACTAATATAGCAACCAAACATTTACGCATGTAATTTCTTATCGCTCCGCATCCAGGCGCTTTTCGTATTTTTTACATTTTATTTAAAGTCACGATTGTGTTTCTGACCCAAATAATTGGATGGAACTACCTCGATTAATTATTTGTCAAAATTTTCATTTTTGAATCGATGAATTTCTCATGTCAATGAAAGCCCGTGTTAATAATCGTGTTGTTGAAGAAGCTTATAATGTAGTAGATTGGTTGAGACATTATTAGCTTAATTGAAATTATAGTAAATTAGTGGTGTTGTTCTTTGTCTACAACGAATTTAAATCCTGAGTTCCGTCGGCGCCGCCGTTTCTGTTTTTACGCTAATAATAATTAAATGCTAGAAATGGAAATGATTTAAATCCACTAAAATGAGTAATCCCACGGAAAATGAGTAATCCCACAGAAGCTGAGTAATCATACTGGAAATATAATTAATTTTAAATCCTCTCCTTGGGTGATGATCGCACATGTATGTCAATAGTCAATTCAAAGTTATTGTGCTTTTGATCGAAAAAGTGTAATAGATTTTTATACATCAAACCATAGATTTCGCACCGATCAGTTTCTAGTCTCATTCAAATTATCTTCTATTTTGTGTCAGATGTCAATTTTCGCGGTCACATTGATTAGCTCCAGTTCAGTATGTTATTCGTTATTACTCTTATAATTTGAAGACTATCTCATAAGTTCTCGTTTTTATTTAGTACCTGTAACTACCTTCTAGTTGGAATTAACAAGTACTCGTAACTATCGAGCACTATGAACTACCGCTTCATCTGGCAGGACGTTTCTATAAAGCGTCCATGTCTTTTTATTACAGGCAATGTTCAGTTAGACTTTTTCTATGCAATTGCCGTGAACTGGTAACGTAGGTAATTTGTATAGAATAACCATGTAGTTAAGCAGATAGTTCTAAGTTGTGTTAAAGATTTATATTTTACTTATTAAGTTTTCCTCTGATCTTAAATCGGAAATTAATAGCTGTCTTGTGATTATTTTTCAACATTCTTTCTTATGGCCTGAAAAATTTGTTTGAGAAATAATTTTTAAGTCGTTTTTCTGATGAACTTAAGGATTTATTTTCACTAACCATCGTTTGCGTAAAACTTGGCTAAAATCTAAGGCCAACAAAAATTTTTACGCACTGATATAAATAAAAAATTTTGCTTACTCCTGCGCGAATAATATCCAGTTCAGCTTTGCATGGCTTGGTAGCACAAGATTATGATTATTGCTTTCGTATGCCAGTAGTAGGTTAACGTGTAATTCTAGGCGAACACTCCAGTGAAGTCTTGTTGAAGGTTGACATGACACTGCCATTTTGTTTCTTGCACTCCTCTTGTGTTGGTTAAAGTAAAAAAATTACAAATTTCAGCGTCTACTTTGTTTCCTTCATTTTTGATCTTCGTATTTGGCGAATTGCTACTATACTCTACAATATTCAGGCAGGAAAACATTGCATTTTCTTGAAAATTTTATATTGCTGCGACTGATATAAGTGAAATAAAAATCGCGTATTTTTGAAGCTAGAACAATTAGAGCAAATTAAAGACTTGATTACGAACTGTTCGTTTTTCTGGACCTTTAAAAATTGCGTTTTTTAAGCAACAACAATTAGAGCCAATTAAAGGCTTGATTACAAACTGTTCATTTTTTAACCATTTTTTTTGAAGCTACAACAATTAAGGCTAATTAAATACTTGATTACGAACTGTTCGTTTTTCTGGATAATGTAGCCTCAATTAACGATGACTTTGTTGAACGTTTCCACTTATGCTCCGGTGAACCAAGACTGGAATCTGCTTCCAGAGTCAAAATATCTCAATTTGTTTAATGTTCGTTGATTCATTGATGATTATAGGCTCACAGTCAACAAAAATGATGATAACAGATGACAGCTGTCATGAAGGTCATTGTCAGTGTGACTGCGCGTCACTATTGACATTTAAGAGGAGCGTGTCGGTCAAAATCGAAAATTTTGGCTTTTCTGGTTTTTAGGCTCATCATTTAAAAGTCCAGGTACTGCGCACTTCAAGACCAAAGTCATGCTTGTGCGTTCATTATTTCGCTCACGACCTGCTTTTCTGCAAGCACAAAATTCTGGAAATGAACACAAATGATTGGAATTTTTGAATTCCTATCTCTCGGAATATTTCTCTTTCATCTCTCTCATTATTCTTGCTGCTAAACGACAACAATGAGCCATTGTGTTTATGATGACATCCTCGTTTACGAGTGATAGGCTTTTGCAAAGCCGGATATCCAGAGCCATGCAGTGGATAAAATCTATACCTTCAATGGTCACAAGGTTTCGGTTTTTGAACTCTCCTGAAAACTTGAAAATTTTTTTTTACTGCTGATACTCATATGATTTTCAAGTTGCAGCATTGAGAGATATACCATTCGATTCGTAAAAAAATTTTCTAGAGTTCATCCGGTCATTTTTTCGATTTCTTTTTTGTTTTGATTTTTTGATAAAAGAAGTGGGGAGAGGTCAAAATCGAAAATAAATAAGAAAATAAAACAACTAAAAAATTTGAAAAAATTACCGGATTATCTTTAGATATGGTCTTTACGCATCGAATGATATATCCCTCAATGTTGTAGCTTGAAAATCCTAGGAGGAGACCGATTTTTGCTGTACCCCATTTTTTGCCGTTTTCTATGAATTTCACGTTTTCTCTAATTTTTTAGAAGAATTTCCATGAAAAAAGTCATTGATTCCTATTTTACATATGTGTAAAAAATTCCATAATGATCCGTCTGTAAATAAAATTTTTTTAACGATATGCTCTCCTTAAAACAAGTCCCTGGCTTAGTGGGGATCAATTTTGTGTAAATCAAGAATCAGTGAAAGATTCCTATCACCTTTCTTCAGTGGCCAATGATTGGAGTAACACCGAGCAAAATTTATAGCTTAAAAATAAGTAATCTATAGGCAGCAAAAGAATTTCAAAATAGTGCAATTGACGAGCATTTACAAGTTGAATAAAAAATTATTAAATTTCACATATTTTGCACAATTATTCGTTATTTAGATATAATTTAAAAAAAAAATCGAATTTAGCTCATATGTTTCTCAATTTAGGCCGTCAACTTCATATATATTACATGTTTCATCGCTGAACACAAGTTGCATTATAAATAAAGCAATATTTTGTAAGGAGCTTCATGTTACTACTGGTACGGATAGGAGTAAACACTTTAATTGCAATTCAACACTCTTGACCCCCTCACAGACCTGAGTGTCGTTTGACTCTCAGTAGAGAGTTTCTTATGAGAACCTGCTGCTGTTGTAGTTATGAGGCACTTGCTGCCACTGCGTTTATGAGGTACTTTCTGCCACTGCTGATATTGGGCACTTGCTGCAACTGCTGTTGTTGTTATGAGGCTCTTAACATAACATAACATGAGGCATAACAGCATAACTGCTGTTATGCGATGTATATGAGGCTCTTGCTACAACTGCTGTTATGAGAAACTCGCTGCAACTGTTGTTATGAGGCACTTGCTGCCGCTGCTGTTATGAGGCATTTGCTGTAACTGCTGTTATGAGGCACTTGCTGCCACTGCTGTTATGAAGCACTTGCTGCAACTGCTGTTATGAGGTACTCGCTGCAATTGCTGTTATGAGGCATTTGCTGCAACTGCTGTTATGAGGCACTTGCTGCCACTGCTGTTATGAAGCACTTGCTGCAACTGCTGTTATGAGGCACTTGCTGCAACTGCTGTTATGAGGCACTTGCTGCAACTGCTGTTATGAGGCACTTGCTGCAACTGCTGTTATGAGGCACTTGCTGCAACTGCTGTTATGAGGCACTTGCTGCAACTGCTGTTATGAGGTACTCGCTGCAATTGCTGTTATGAGGCATTTGCTGCAACTGCTGTTATGAGGCACTCGCTACAACTGCTGTTTTGAGGCACCTGCTACAACTGCTGTTTTGAGGCACCTGCTACAACTGCTGTTTTGAGGCACCCGCTACAACTGCTGTTATGAGGCACTCGCTACAACTGCTGTTTTGAGGCACCTGCTACAACTGCTGTTTTGAGGCACCTGCTACAACTGCTGTTTTGAGGCACCTGCTACAACTGCTGTTTTGAGGCACCTGCTACAACTGCTGTTTTGAGGCACCTGCTACAACTGCTGTTTTGAGGCACCTGCTACAACTGCTGTTTTGAGGCACCTGCTACAACTGCTGTTTTGAGGCACCTGCTACAACTGCTGTTTTGAGGCACCTGCTACAACTGCTGTTTTGAGGCACCTGCTACAACTGCTGTTTTGAGGCACCTGCTACAACTGCTGTTTTGAGGCACCTGCTACAACTGCTGTTTTGAGGCACCTGCTACAACTGCTGTTTTGAGGCACCTGCTACAACTGCTGTTTTGAGGCACCTGCTACAACTGCTGTTTTGAGGCACCTGCTACAACTGCTGTTTTGAGGCACCTGCTACAACTGCTGTTTTGAGGCACCTGCTACAACTGCTGTTTTGAGGCACCTGCTACAACTGCTGTTTTGAGGCACCTGCTACAACTGCTGTTTTGAGGCACTTGCAGCAGTTGCTGTTCATCAACACTCACTGTAATAAGTTTCCACTGTCCGGTGTCAATAAGGCGTGAATCAGCATTCGAAGGCTTTTCATATATAACATAATTACGTTGTGGTGGCAGGTTTCCGTTAGGGAATGTTGGCTTATCGCCGTATTTTAGATACCTGGCCACCTTGCCGATTTCGACCAGTATTTTCCCAATTGGTCTTGGGATTCGAACCCCCAATTCACTGCACTAATCTAGATTATCATAACCACCCGACTACCCCGACCTCATGTCTCTATATGGGCCCAGATTAGATGGCTATGACCCGCAACGTTTGTACATAGGTGCCAACATTATGTAAAATCATGTTACTGATTATGTTATCATGGTTAGTTTTGAGTTCAAGGTTCAATATGGCCCCCAATGTTTTGTTTCGGTGACCGTTCACTGCAGATTGTTGTTACATCTACTCAATTGAAGGACAAGAAGAACGCGATAGAAATATAATTACAAAATAAATAAGTAAATATGAATAAGTAAAGTCGCTGTAATATCAATTGAATTTTTCTATCAAGTATATAATGCACAATATAATATGCGCAACAATAATTATTTGGGACCGTGCGTCTAAGTTTTCAGAGATGGGTTCATTTTTGCCCATTTTTTGAATTTTGATTGGCCACCGAGGCCATCGTGAAACCTAAGGCTTGAAAAGGGTTCTTCTCTGAATAATTCAAATCCCTGACACGAATCTGTGACTGCAGTCTGCTGACGTTCTACCAACGTCTTCTATGAGACAGCCCGACCAACGTACCAGGCTCTGTGGTAAACAATTTAGCACAAACACCAGACACACCCAGCGTCACTGGTCACAACCTAGCAGCACCCCGCTATCCTGGTTAACCCCACACATCCCCCGTTATTGCCCTGCATTATTAAGCATATATCTTTTTTGCATCAGCTTCCTCCAATCATCAATGTTTGCTCCCCAGCAACACCCAGCATCCCCCAGCTGCTCCCCAGCAACACCCAGCGTCCCCGGCTGCTCCCCAGCAACACCCAGTGTNCTGTTGCACGTCACTCTTCTTTGTCAGAAGTTTGCTGCCGCACGTCACTCCTCTTTGTCAGAAGTTTGCTGTTGCACGTCACTCTTCTTTGTCAGAAGTTTGCTGTTGCACGTCACTCCTCTTTGTCAGGAGTTTGCTGCCGCACGTCATTCCTCTTTGTCAGAAGTTTGCAGCTACACGTCATTTTTATTCTTTGAGAGTTAACTGCTTCGTCTCGATTCTGTTTGTCAGAAATTGACTTCAGCTGAAACTTTATCATGCACTTTCACACATACATTCTCGATCATCTCAATGTGTGTACGATGTGTGTACAATGTGCGTAATTTGTACAAAGTGTAAACTTTGCGTGTACTTTGCTTCAAGTTTACTAATGACAGTCGAAAACTAGTGAAGTTTTCGTGAAGGAAATTATTGTTCTGTCTGGACGAGTGCTAAGTGTTGTCAAACTGAGGCTCAAACTTTCGACCACTCGCAGTGTCAAGTGGCGGCCTTGACACTTCGAGATTTCGAGGCCTTCAATTATGATTTCTGGTAAATTGTAAGGCCCTGAATTAAATTGTATCCTCCTAAGTCAAAATTAATTACTTTCTACCGACAACTTTTGAGTATTTTTCTTGACTCCTGAGTTTTGAGTCATTTATTATATTTATATTTCATTTTGAGTGATAAAATAATATCCTCGCTATAACTATATGCAGCTACACAATTTTCTCGTGCCAGACAATGATTAACATTAAATATGATGGCCTTTGTAGGTTTGCCCGAATTCCGCGTCCGCCCGTCTCGCGTATATGTAGATATGTCCGACCTTCAAATGTTTAATTCTTCTTTCATCTTTAACCTCCTGCATTACAGTCCATTGAGCGCTCAGCCTCTCTTTCACTCCCCAACCACACAAGTCCCCCCTCACAATCCTCCTCTCTGCCCCTCCCGATGGGGTAGCTTCGTATAGCAACAACGACGCCTGTGCAACGCATCGAAATTCAGAGCAAACTTCTGCCTGAGTTTCACCTCCGACCGGCAAAAAGTCAGGCTGATAAAAGCGTAGTCTTTTTTGCTTTGGTACGGATTTCTGAGTGAATTAGCTCACTCATAATATTTATTTAATAATATATTTATATTTAATATATTGCATATGTTAAACATAAATATTTAGTATATTTCTATGTACAAAAATTATATATTTTCAAGGGGAATTTCCGAAGCTTTTTCCTAAGTTTGAAAAATACGTAAACTTTTCTCTAAAGTTTATATTTTTTATTCTGTGTTTTGGATTGAATTGCAACTTGCAAAAATCAATTAATGATCTTCGCCTTCGAGAAGCCCGGCCAAAAATGTGAATGACGTGTTACTTAATACGCACGATTTAGTTATCAGAATTTTTATAAATTTCTACGGACGATATAACTAGTTGAATGGCTTATAACATTGTTATACGCCATATGTGAGATTTTACATTTAGATTTTGATATGTAAATAACAACAACATTTCTATTTCACCGCATGTGACAAGCTTCTGGATGAATGTTGCACGTCACACTGTTAATCCTGCTACAATGTTTCTCGTAGTGATTTTACTCATCGTCTGATTTCATTAATGAAAAATGCAACGAACATTCGATTCACCTTTTTTATAGTTGTGAGGTCAGACATTATGTTCGCCAGTATTTAATGTCATTCATTTTCATTCCATTACATTAACAATTGTTGGTTCCACGGGGACAATTTCTCCTGCATTATGGTAATATTAGGCGAACTTTTAAGCCCCATGCATGTATTGTTTCATAAGAAGAGCCTGCATTCATAAGAATTGTTAATTGTGATATTTATGATCATGCAGTAATATTTTCTTGGATCGTTATTCATTTATTTATTTTAACAAATTATTTTTCAACCGCAGAGGCTGGTCGAAAATATCTACGGTAATTGAGACGAATATTTAACTACACAAACAATGACAATCCGAAATTAATTTTTTTATGCACATCGCTGACGATGTAAGAAGAAAAAAATCATTATAAGCAAAACCAGCACACTAAGTTCTTGTTTGAGTGATCAATCAAATTTATTTCGTTATCGCATATTGATTCTATCCTTGTTGCCGATATGGGTCATATGACATTTTGGTCCTACCAAACCCGACATGAATAAATTCAACCGTTTAGACTCTAGCGGATGAAACTCCTTTAGCGAGTCTCCTAGAATTGGACTGCATTTGGAATTGGATTCTAATCTGTATAATCATTCTCGACGCGCTTCAATTACTGGTAATTATCACCAGATTAATCACTATTATTAATCGCTCATGCTTTTCTTGACTATTATACATACTCCTATGATACAGGCAGCTCGGTCTGTCTGTCCTTCTTTTCTGCCCTGACTTTTTTTTGTCTCTGTTCTTCAGTAGCTTTATCTCTGCTCTACAACTGCTCAATCTCCCGCGTTGCTTTTGCATTGTCGTTGTTTGATCGTTCTACACTTATTCTTCCTTGCCATGGCCTTTATTTCATCCTAGCGTTATTTAACTTATCCCTACGAATGTTCTATCACATGCTCTACCACAGTTACACATCTGCCCTGAAACTGCCCCAAGTCTGCCCTACCAAAGCTGTATCTTGTCTATACAAATGTTATATCTCTTCTTCACCTGTTTAACTCTCTTTATCTATCTATTTCGTTCATACAACTGCTTTATCTTTTTTCCCTAACATTTGTTCCACTTCTGTCATACAATTGCACTAGCTTTCCCTTAAAACTACTCAATTCCTGCCTAACAACTTCTCTATCCTTCCCTACCAACTGCTCCATCTTTTTAGCGCTTTTTCTCATTTATGGGAAAATACACTATTGTGCTCGCCATGTCCGTCTGTCCGTCCATCTGTCTGTCCGTCCGTCTGTCTGTCCGTCCGTGACCTCAAGTTTTCGTCGACGAGAAAATGCGCGCTCTGTCACTCACTGCTGTGAGTACTGAGTTATATTTTTTCTACCACTGCTCGACTGCAATCCTGCCACTGATTCGTCGTTGGCTAAACCAGCCTTACCTTTCTTTATCTAATATTATACTACACCAAAATTGCTTACGTTATGCTTGAAGCTTTGAATTTAGCGTATTTAACATTTTAATATTCCATATTTGCCGACTTCTCCTCAGCTGATCGCATATTTGCCCTTTTATAGGTTTCTAATTCATTCTTTGATTAATTTTTGGCAAGCCACATGCTTTACCATCTCGTACTTCCGTATATCATTTTCGCCGACCGTATCTCTATCTCTAAAAAATATAACTCAGTACTCACTGCAGTGAGTGACAGAGAGCGCATTTTCTCGTCGACGCAAACGTGAAATCACGGACGGACAGACGGACAAACGGACGAACGGACATGACGAGCATAATAGCGCCTTTTTCCATAAATGAGAAAATGCGCTAAAAATATAAAAAATACCAATCTTTTGGATGCAAATAATTTGACAGTCTGAAAATTAGTAACCTCATGTTTGGTAGTTTTAGAATTACAAATCTCTTATTTGACAGTCTCATAATTTGTTTTCACATGCTTGAGTCTCATGATATAGCTCTCATGTTTGGGTGTCTCAAATAATACTAAAATAATGTTTGACAGTCCCATAATTTGGAATATCAATTACGACAGTCTCATTATTAAAAACTTTTCTATTAACAATCTTATATATTATTAATTCATGTTTTAATTAAAATACATTAATATAAGTAATTATTTACTTTAATTTAATTAATTAATTTAAATCAAATGTATCATAATTACTCATCTCATACTTAACTGTCTCATGTTATTTAATCTCAAATTTGACATTCTTTTAATTACTAATCTCATGTTTGACAGAATGGAACTTGCTTATCTGGTGTTTAGGAGGCTCGTCATAAATAATATCGAGCTCAACAGGCTCAGAACTACTGGTATATTTTTTGGCTGTCTTATAATTGAAAATCCTATGTTTGGTAGTTTATTATTACGAATCTCATGCGATGTGTATAACAAATTATGATTTCACGAAATGAGAAAAAATATCAAGTAATTCACACAAACGGTCGTTGAAAGCATTTTCAGTTTCTTCAGAAAAATATGGGAAATTACTAATAATTTTTCTTGGGTTTATTTTATTAATTAACTTTAGATTTCCTTTGCTTTACTTCAATGGTTAACTAAAGATTTCCTTTGCTTTAATTTATTAATAATTCTGGGATTTCGTTGGCTCTAATATATTAATTAACTGGTGATTTTAGCATTTTATTGATACTGAAACCGATGGTACTAATTAAATAATGATTCGGAAACATATTAACTTTAGCAAATGATACTATAACTAATCTAAAGTCTCACAGTCTAAGTATATCTCTAAGTCTCAGAATATTTATTCTCACGACTCATGGTCTCATAATCACTCAACTCATGCTGTATGGTCTACAATTGCATATGCTAGCTCCGAAACTATCCACCATATCCACGCGTATCCACCATTCTCCGATATGTTCCCTCTATCCCGCCTCTCAAAAATATTTCAACCATAAAGGGAATTCAAGTCTATCTTAACACCCAACGTTATAACAGAGCATAATTTCAACCTCATTATATTCTATCATAGTACAGTCGTCGCTATTTCTCGTGTAATTTACAACCGCCTCACCAGTTCAAGCAACTCGTGCAGACACAGCAACAGACGTCGTCGTAATTCATTTTGCTTTCGAGGTCGAACGCTGCGACTTTTTTTCACCAATGTTTGTTCTGCCTCCGGCAAGCGCTCCAGCTGACTGCATCGACCAGCTGTTGCTGGGCGAGTGGTCTTCCCCTTCGCTCCTCCCCCACTTAACCTCCCCCATCTTACGTGGGTTTTAATCATCCCCCTCCATGAGAGGGGGGAGGCTGGCTGGGTGTTCCGGTGATCCTTCCACCCACATCCCTCAGGCGCCTCTGTTTCAGTACCTCATTAAGAAATGATCGCCAGCTGTGCTTTTGCAGGAATAATATTTTACGGGTTATTCCAGCATGAAATGCTATAAATGTTTATAAATATTCAGCCAATAAAAATACGAGTTTTGATATTCGAAATTATTCTGGAATTAATGAACGAAATTTTTTAGGAACTGAGGAGAAGATTTCTGAATGTGTCCCCAAAAACTATGCTATCATGAATAAAAAACTGCGCATTGTAAATTTCAAATGTTTTCTTCAGTATATAAAACCAATTAAACAGCTATATGAGAAAACAACACGAGTTTTCCAGGCTGAGTTAAACTTAAACCTATTTTTACTTCCCAGAAAACCCATCATGAAAATCGTCCAGACCTGAAATTTATTAGTAACCTTATGAAGATTCAGAAAGATTTCTTCGTGCAATGCATTAATTATTCGGCAGATATTCGCCGACTATCATTTCTTATATTAAAACAGCTCCAAGTTCTTACATTTATTATGAGATAAAACCGTGCAATTTTGGGATAATGCCATAAAATAAACTATCTCATATACAATCCCCGCCCATGCATGTCTCATAATATAAGCCTGTATTATTTATCCATGTTTGGTACATTAGTCTGCACGGCGAGTAAAGTAACTTCTCGTTTCCATGTACATTATTGAGATATTTTCCAGCCTTGGTTGGGTCTGTTGCCATGCGTGCTTTGACCCCGAAACTGTTACTCAACTCACGCTCCGTTCACATCGCTTGTTCATCGATAGCTAAACCCTAAAATGAAGAATGATTATTCAGCATTCATCATTCATTTCACAACAATATAATATTTCAAATGGCCAAGAATTACTTTTAGTTCATAAGTAACTGTGATTTTCTTCAAGAAGAAAATTAGGTAAACCAACGTTTCTAGCAGTCATTGTTGCCACGCAAGCCGCTCAAGCGGCGGTGAAATAAACGTAGCGGAACAGAGCTGTAATTTATTCACAACCCAACAAGATATTGGGTCAAACTTAGCCTTGAGTTGCAGTTGTGTTGCGAGGGAAGAACTGATGAATTTGAGCTACTTAACGGGCCAAAGTTCTCGTTAAAGTTTACCTCATTATATAAGTTTGTCATGGAATTAACTATAAAAATAAATTTATTATGCTTTTAGTTTATTAGAAAATGCGCTTGATGGAGCTATTTGAAACGCTTCCTAAGTAAAATAACTTCGCTGATGAACTCCAAAGATAAAATTATATTATTAAAGTAATTTAGATAAACTCTCTAGCTTGTTGTCATGCGAAACAGACATCATCCCTTATTATTAGTTACCTTGCGTATTTTAAATGAAGACGGTAATGCCGATAACAATCGATGCACATATTTCCGACGACATCATTAGATGTGTAGTTTAAGACAGTGAAGTTTAAATAATCTTTGTTTAAATCCTTTGCTTCCGCTCTAAAACCGACGAAATTAATTAACCAAAATGCTAGAGGGACGAGGTTGTTATCTTTAAGAGACATTTTCCGGCGAAATCCAGATTGCCTGCGATTGTTGCTATGCTGGATCCTGAACTTCCGAATTCTTTAAAAAAACGCACCCGGGGTAATAAGTCGTGTCACCATCGTGAGTTTGTTTTTCAGTTCAATGATGAGTTTGGGTTCGAAAATGGCTACGATAATCGTAATATTTTACGATGCTGCCCAAATCCTATCTCACCAATGCATTTAGCTAACCGAGCAAAAAGCGATTATTTGCGTAAATTTACAATTTACTGGTCATCATAATACAGAATTATAGAATTTGTAATTGTAATTAGGAATTCTTATTCCTATTCAAAATTTCATAGGAATTCTTATTCCCATTCTAAATTCGCATAGGAATTTTTATTCCTTATTCGAAATATTTACATAATTTGTTTTTTTAAATGACCGAGAATATCGAGTGCACGTGCAGATGAAACTTTGCGTTGCGGTGAAAAATGTCGAAAAGTATCAAATTGTGAAGAAATGTCTGGCAAAATACCTTGGATGATTTTTCTGGAAGATTTTGGGAGGGGGTGTTCCAGCCTGTGCTTGTTGCCAGGCAGACAGACAGGGGCGCTCGACTCACCCCTCACACCCCTCACCTCACCCCTCACCCCTTTCACACCGGCCCTCGCAAGCACAAAGAGAGCGTGAGGGCAAGGTCAACGAGAACGAGCCCTCGTGAGTGGGTGGAGCATAACCTGCTTCCTGGGGAAGAGGGGAAACCGAGGGATGTTTTATGAGGGGAGCAGACAGGGGTTGTCTCATCGGATTGTGTCTTTAATTGCCGATGTCTTAAATTCGATGTTGACTTTTCTTCTATTTATTTTGCGGCTTGCTAGTTAACATGAAATGAATTAAAACGAAGAAGCACAAGACACGATATAATTTAAACTTTAAATGAAGTGGAATTTGTAATGTATTTTTATTGCTCGTCGCATCTCTCAGAATAGAAATTTGTGGAAAGACCAGCAGTTGATTTCGTATAACAAAGAAAAAATACTAAATCTAAATCTTCCATTAATGCATTCGAATATCAATAAAAACCGTAGAAACTTATCACAAGAAAGCGCTTGACGATAAATGGGTCGCCGTTTATGGTGAAAAGCCGGCGCCTTCGTATCTAACGGAAGCAGAAAACTCGTACATTAACGAGGAGGTCGAATAATGAGGGCCATGCGGGGTATTTACGACCAGGCGCTTGGAGACAGCGGCCGGCGCACGAAAATTACCCAGACAGCCAAAACGAACGAGAATCATGCGTCAGACGCCCGTGCGATGTACGACCAAATTACGGGAGAACGAACACGCAATGTATCCGGGGCAAGAAATGAACAAGAATCTGAAACAGATAAATAACTGAACCCTGTATTTGTGGCTTGCTCAATGCAGCAGTTGAAAGGTTTTTGTGAAGAAGGATTTGAAATAGATTATAAAATAGTGGCTGTAAATAAATTTTTAAAATGTCAAGAAAATTGGTTACTATGCGCAAATCGTTTAAAATCATAAATTCTTGCTTGAATCTAAACGAGTTTTGATCAACAATATTGGCTAAAAATTCCCATATAGAATGCAAGATGAAATATTATATTGTAATATTCAAGCTGCGGTATCGTATCTACGTTATTGGATCAACTACAGCCTGCACTCGGCATAGAAAGGAAAAAATCCAGCCCTCACATAGTCTGTCTTCTTGCAATTCGCCGCCAGTGACGGAACAAAATGGACAAGTCTACGATGGAAATTCGAATAAAGTATCGTCTGCCGAGCAACATTTCTCGTGTTAAAATCCACCATCAGATTGCTCTTGATGAGCAGCAAGATCTATTTGCGAGCTGTCCTGATGCCAACGAAATTTCCTAATCTATTTCGGACTGGCAGAAGGATCAAGAAAAAGTTCACTAGTCATGCTAAAAAGTTCAGGAGTAACTACGGAAAATTGATGCTGTGTCGAACAAATTATTTCGACAACTGGACGAGTATAATCAGTTATGGGGAGAAGACTACGTAAATAAAAAACTTTGTCCGGAGGCTGAATCGCTTTCGAAAAGCTTTCATGCAGCACTGACCATGCCAATGAAATTAAAAAAAGTTATAGGCGAATGTGTAGAGAAACTTGAACGAAGATCATAGCATGCAGTGCAAAACATCGCGCCTTTGCATTACGAAATGCTGTCCAGAAACAATGAGAACGCAACCTCGACTTCAAACGCGACGTGCTTCGACGCGTTCACGTCAACGTTACAGTAAGAGGAACTACTCACCGACAAGATACTGAGCGACGCTATCAAACGAATCCTGGAAGTTTTCTCAGAAAAAGAAGCATTGTCTGTAAAAGGAAATTTCAGCCGCAATACACCTTTGTATGAAGCATGAGCAATATATTAATTACAAAGAAAATCTGTAAATTAACCGACGAGTGGGTTGCATCTGTTTTTCCGGCCAACTACAAAATTGGGAATCATTTTTAGCTAGTAAATGCAATTTGAAATTTGTCCCCTAAATAAATTTGATTGACGTCGCCAAAAAATTGTTGAGACGCATTGAACGTACAGAAAAACTCAGGGATATTTTATCTGATTTGGTGCAATGTTTTTCATGAAAAGAAAGCTATCTCGAGTTTTGTCAAATGGCAGCGCAGAATAAATAAATTTATATTAAAGCATTAAATATAAATTCTGCTTTCAGGCTGATCAAAACGTAGACTAAGCCATAAATTCTTATAAAATTTGAATCTAGGGTTTGATTGGTGTAAAATAATAATTGACAATATGACGGCAATCGATTCTCCAATCATGATGGTATGCCTCGTAATGTGGGACGTTTTTTATCCGGTCTCCGTAGAAAATAAAATCATTCTAGGATAGACTATATTCTTTATTCGTTGGCATGGTCACTTTGATGAGTGGTATAAATTGATGGTTAAATACGTATATGTGTCTGGTCTGCAAAATATTGGTTTCTATTTATCTAATTACTACAATAAACAATTGGATAGTTGTATTACAAGGCCGAGGTAGTTCAGTTGATGAAATAATGAAATGTATTGTATGTATTTAGTTTGAATTAAATTGCGTTAAGTTCAATGTGGTTCGTTTGATTCAAACTTTCAGTGCATTATTTTCTCATGAAATATTCAAGATAAAGCTTTATGAAATTATTTGTATATATTATAAAAGTTCATCTATGCATTGAAAACTAAAATTTCTCAGGCAATAATTTTCTCACTTATCAATTCTTCGTATACCATATATTTACTTGTAGTAACTTCCAAAATTTTGAAGGCTGGCGGAATGCAAACAAATTTTTAAAATATTGCTGACAGATTGAACATAAAAAACGAATATAGGCGGACGATTAATACATGCACCGGCGACTGGACATTTTGTCTGTAGTGAACGACCTGTATTTGTCTACACCTGCTGCTATTCCTACACCAGTTTCGCTATTTCGATCGTGAATTTCTGTCACAAAATTCTATGCAGGGCAGTCCTATATTGTGCAGGACCCTCCGATACATGATCAAACATATAAAATAAGATCTATGCAATGAATCGTTTCTTATTATCTTTGGTCACCGTTTCGTAGGCGATAACCTACTGCGGTAATTTAGCAAGTATGTAGCAAAAAAAATAACGCTAATTTTAGTTGGTTCTATTTAGTGCATGATAGCCATTTGAAAAAAACAATGAATTCATCAAAAAAATTAAAATGTTAGCCAAGAAACTTTCTTCAACTGACGTTGCCAATAAATGCACATAATAAAAACAAGAAATGAATAATATTTTTAAATTATTGCAATTACGATCCGCCTGCTAATAATTTTGGCATGGGCGTATCATCCTTCATGAGGTGATGTCGTTGACTGCTTTAATGCAAGCCGGCCGATGACGGCTGCCGCTATCGACACCGCATCGCCAGTCTCCTGCGCGGCGATCCATACGCGCACGCCGAACAATCGACCTGCGGCTTCCGTTGTGTACATTTGTTGCGCATGCGTAACCGCGCATTGCGTAGAGCCTGCGTTACGAAGCCTAAACAGAGGATGAACATTGAGCACTCCAGCGGCCAGCACTGAACTTCCGACAGTCATTATCGCGATTATATATAATTATCATTACTTATTGTCCGGTTCGCGTGGTTTTGAGTAATGAAGGATTATCATTATACATGTTATAATGGTTGGCTTTATTAAATAAAGCATGCTTAGATGCAACTTTGGTGTGTTAATTTTCTATTGAAAAGCTGATTAAATTCTCACGGAAACTATCAATTAAAATTTTCAAACAGATGGTAGTTGTTTTGAAAAGATTTTTGCAAAAAAATAGCCAACGATGCCAAAATAAATAAATCTTTTACCTACTTCTCAAAGGTCGAGCCTACAATTTTTAAATCGATTTCGGACACCGATACATGGCACAGCTTGGCGTGAAGGCGCACAGCAGATGGAGGAGGATGGGCAAGTAGATTCCCTGAACGATAAGTCCCCGGATCTTCGACCAGTTTGGTGCAGAAGTTACACGAAGTAGTTACAATGAACGCTGATTTACACAGCGCACAATTATTGTAATCACTCTCCAGAGAGGACATTATCTAACCATGAATAACATCCTTTTATCTTTATAGCTGAAAAAAGAACCAATATTAAAATTATAATCATTTTTTTATAATTATTGAATAACAATGCATACAAAATTTGAGCCCATAAATGATAAAATTCCTTTCTATCTCCCAAATATTTATTGGACGGTATATTTTGAACGTGGTTTTTATTGAAAATCTCACGCAAAAATTATTTTCACCTTGCCCGTGCCTACTTTCCTGGAAGCTTCGAATGCTAAGTTATTGCAGTGTTGGAAGGGCAGCCACAGCAAATTTTTCACAGTCCCGTCATTCAAGTTGGGGCTTGGTTCACGGAAGACGTAAAGTTTATGCAATTTTAACTGTAGCACCGTGTAAGACAACGAGTCCATGCTGTACGATATGCGTGCTTGCAGTTGGTTCACGCTGCTCGAAAGCTGGCATTTCAGTCAATAATGAAGTGCACTGGCCGAAACCGAGGTCGATGGCCGGCGTTAAGATCCTTGCATCGATCGCCTGGTATAAAGAAGGGTTGAAATGAAGGGCTACATACCGAACTAAATCGATAGTCTAACCATTTATGCTTTTAATATTCCTATATAGATGTCATACAAGATATAGATATAGAATATAACTATATGTATATGTATATAGTTGTACATTCAGTATACCGTTCAATTTATTAACGTTGTTTTGCAGTTCGTAACTTACTTTAAAATGTTTTTTCTTGCTACGAATTTTTAATAATAAGTTATAATAATCGCGAGCAAACTTTCAGTATCAACAAATATGATTAAATGTGTCAGAGAAAGCTGTTTCTGACGCTACGAACAACGTATAACTTGCAACATCGTTCATTCTTAAACTACCACGATACATATTGCGAGCTAAAACCACCGATGTTGCGGACATAAACCGACTCAACCACAACATTTGAACCAAGTATCATCGAAAGATATCCTACATTTGCAGAACTCTGACTGAGTTAACGCAGTAAGTAGGCATTAGTAATTGAGTATTGCGTATGGCAGTACAAGAACGTCTTGGCACGCGCCATGCATGCATCACCAGCCTTTTTGTGCGCCTTGGTCGATGAGCGTAAAACTTTTTACTGTCATCAGAACTATCATGTATATCATTCAGATTAGAACTTAGTAACTTTCCAGCCATGTTATAACATCCTTCTTCAAATTAATTTCTGAACATTATTTCTCCGCAAATTTACCTACAGCGCTAGACGTTTTAATTTTTTTCTGTAAATCCCGATTAGTTTTAGACGATTTTTAATTTCAGTGACAGAAGACAGAAAAAAAGTTTAGTTTGGAATTGGGCTTCATAACTGAAAAAAAGGTGTATGCACTCTGTAGGTTTTGTGGGTTAATTCAATTAGATTTTGCTCAAATTTCATGTTTAAAGGTATAAATCACAGAAATTGTTCCATTAGGTGCACGACATTCACACCACGTTCACACGTTACGTACTCTAGATTAAGTATCGCTAAGTGCTAAAATTTCAAACATAATCTAATTTCAATGACGGTGTTAGTTATCAACTGTTAGAGCAATCCGATACCAGTTAACTGATCAAATGCAATCGGCAATTTTGTGATGTTCCGTTCCAGAATTTCCCTTCTGTAATAGTGATCAAATGTGAACAGATACAAAAATTCGAACGGAAAATTTAAAGAAAATTACCGAGAAGATTCTTACACTTGTACTTCATTAACGCATGTAATTAATTTACCTCTAGCAGCAAACGATATTAATATGAAATTTTAAGTACAAATTTTGAAGTCGCTGCAACTATTATTGCTTTTTAACATTCTTAGGTAATCGTCTCCAATATCTCGTGTATAGAAGCGATGTATGGCTACGTCTTATCCATGGTCGGCAATCTATGAGGTACAAATCCATATTTGCAATTTTTTAACCAATCTTTGCTTGACGAAGAGCTAGCCTAGCTTATATATTGTGTTCCAGTAGTGTATTGAAATACGGAAACAATTTTTTTTATCATTGAAGCTGGATTTATTCCGCTGGCGAAATGATGTTACATAATACCCAACTTATTGGTACGGTTCAGGTATTTAATTATGAATTAATTGCTAGCTCTAGTAACTTAACGAATTCTTGCTCATCGATTGGACCGACGTCTTTTTCTGCCGAACAAAGACATCGTAAAAAACATTCCTCCTGCACGTACCAGTATTGCATGATCTCATGGATCATCCAATACTTTTGTCTTACTTTGTTGATGCAATTACATTTTCATGCACGAAATGTTGCCTTTGTCTGTGCCCCATCTTTAGAATTATTCAAATGAATGGGCCGTTATAGTGACTGTACAATGTATGTAAATTAGGTTTTCTTATATATTGTGTGTTGGTTTGTGACCATATGTATTATGCATGTAGTTCATGGCTCGACCAATACTCTCAATTCTTAGTTGAGCAGTGGATGTGAAACTTGATTTGTAAAATTAATTTTCAATTTATGAATCAACTACATTGATTAGCCGCCAGCTTTGTTAGAAAATTATCGTTGCCTGAATATGAGTTAGAATATTAATCTCGCATATTGATATGTTGATTTACATGTTCTCTTAAATACCGTTCAAATGATGAAAATAAGATGAATAGGAGTACCTAAAATATCATCTTATGTAAGAGTTAACAATCGAAAGTTGACATTCCTATATAGCGTGTCATACACTTACTCTCAAAACCTGCGGCTGCAGGTTCCTACACCTGCTGCTGCACGTACCTACACCTGCTGCTGCAGGTTCCTACACCTGCTGCTACAGGTTCCCACACATGATGCTGCAGGTTCCTACACCTGCTGCTGCAGGTTACCACACATGATGCTGCAGGTTCCTACACCTGCTGCTGCAGGTTACCACACATGATGCTGCAGGTTCCTACACCTGCTGCTGCAGGTTACCACACATGATGCTGCAGGTTCCTACACCTGCTGCTACAGGTTCCTACACCTGCCGCAGCAGGTTCCTACTCTGCTACAGGTTCGTACACCTGCTACAGGTTCCTACACCTGCTGCAGGTTCCTACACCTGCTGCAGGTGCTGCTGTGGCGTAGTCCAGAATCGACGTCAGTAGATTTCACACAAATGGAAGCAATCTACCGTAATTTCATAAGTACTAAATTTTTAAACCAAGTTTTCGCAGGGTAGAAAAACAATAGATCTAAAGAAGACGCTAATTAACGAGAGAAGTCACACGTGTGTTTCTTAACAGTTAATATTGCAGAGTTCAGAAGACGATCTGTAATAATGCAACAGCCACGCTCGCGCGCAGTGCTCGGTATTGATTTATAAGGCCTCGATTCGAGGACCACTTTAACTCCTCGAAGTTGCTCTGTACTCGGAGAAAAATGTCACATACTTACTCAATAAATAATGTCACCCGTTTGCTTGAATCGGAAATTCACTAAAAACTTGCAAAGAAATTCCACAAAGATTCATACTATCTTAGTAGCAAAAATTTCGGAGTGCAGCTCCATCGTCAGTTCGAAAATTATGGAACATAGATAAATCAGTAATGAGTACAGTCAAGATAACTCGAGAAGCAATTCATTTCTACTATATTTCTATCCATTATTTGGCCATATTTACTACCATGCATTTGAGCAATAATCAATCGACTAAAGTGAGTCAGGACGACTCATTTCGTTGAGGGCAAGGCCAGGCTTTGAAAACCTCTTTCGACGGTAATAAATTCACAAGGATCATAAACTTAAGTTCCACGTTATTGACTAGCTAGTTAAATCAATAGCGGAAAATTATTATTCGGCCAATTAATTGAGTCAATTCGCACACAATTACTGAAACTTTATAGCGTCGGGATACGCTTTGAATGTCCACCAATTTTATTTTCTCGGCATTTTCTCCAATGCAAATTTACCAATTAATAATTTTAGTTTTTTCTTTTAGTACAATGAGCCTTTTCAGTTCCTAATTCAGTTCAGAGGGGTAAGGTATATGCTTCCTGTGATTCAGTTGAGTTCTGGATTCATTTCTATTGCTGAATCAGTTGTATTCAACTCAGCCTGTCACTTCAATGAACTGATTCAGTTCCATCATCCATTCAATTCAAGACAAAATGCATCGCATAATTTCAGTCGTCACTAACACCACTCACGAATAAAAGCAAAAAACCAAAACACTAGCTCTACAACTCCCAAACTAATGGATTATTCATACGGAACAATTTTAATGTTTAAATCATGCATGATTCTTCCATGAATACCTCATCTGACTCCGCTTATACTCAGCTTGCTTTGAATGATACATGACTGCCTGAGAATATTGAGCCTTCTGTTTCTGCAGCAAGGATTCGTTGGGTGCAGGGTCATGCACGACATGAATCGTTGGGTGCAGGGTCGTTCACAAGAATCGTTGGGTGCAGGGTCGTGCACGACAGGAATCGTTGGGTGCAGGGTCGTGCACGACATGAATCGTTGGGTGCAGGGTCGTTCACAAGAATCGTTGGGTGCAGGGTCGTGCACGACAGGAATCGTTGGGTGCAGGGTCGTGCACGACATGANTCTGTCTCTTATACACATCTAGATGTGTATAAGAGACAGGTGCAGGGTCATGCACGACAGGAATCGTTGGGTGCAGGGTCGTGCACGACAGGAATCGTTGGCTGCAGGGTCGTGCACGACAGGAATCGCTTCGTAAATTGCAAATTCGTTCGTTCGATCTTCATGATTCATGGATGAGACAAGAAGTCTCTATTATGCTGCATGTGAGTAATGCAACGAGAAGATTATGCTGAAAAGTTTATTGATCACAATGATGGTAGGGAATCTGCCACTCGAACACGTCATATTTCAGTCTGGGCCCAAGGCGTTCATGGAAAAAAATATTGTATCGTGAAGGAATTGCCTTGATATGACATTATTGGATTTCGAATGCAACCATCGACCCTTGTTAATATCACTTCACCAATCAGTTAAGATTAAAGGGGTGAGTGTGAGAGGGAGTATGAGGGGAGCGTGTGAGGGAGAGTGTGAGGAGGAGTGTGAGGAGGAGTGCGAGGAGAAGTGTGGAGGGGGAGTGTGAGGAGTGAGTGTAAAAGAAGAGTGTGAGGGGAGTGTGAGAGAAGAATGTGAGGAATGAGTGTGTGGAGAGAGTGTGAGGAGTGAGTGTGAGGAGTGAGTGTGAGAGGAGAGTGTGACTGTAATAACAGTTAACTCATCAGGAACCCACGTCATTCGGTACCAGGGCGATTACTCATCAGCGAAGACTCATCGACTACATATTACTCTTACAGGTCTGGCAGTCCAGCTTGCGTCAACAGCCTGACATCACAAAAACTTTATTGTTCTGAGCAAAATGTATACGATTTGATTGTTTCTTCTTTATTTTTTTAAAGGAATTTTCATTAATGACAACGGTTCCCAGTAGTATATGTATTGGCTTGCCGATAGTTTTTGTACCGGCTTCAAAAATTTTCTGGTACATGCCGGAAAGGAGGTATCGGAGTCAATTTTTAAGTACCTATACACAGTATTGGTATTTCTGAGGATGCAACTTTCCGGTGATGGTGTCATTATCAGCTTGGAGATGATATTGATAGTGGTAGAAAGTATGGGTTACAAGTCAACAGTGATAGTGGGTTATAAGTATCCTATGTCATTTAATCGAATGTAATTCACTCAGAACTATGAAGACGATGCGATAGTTTGTCTGCTTTTGGACATAGCGATGCGATCTGTTGCTACTTCGTTGCTAAGTATAAGTATATCGTGGTTTGAAAATATTAGTAATAAATTATAAATTTTGGAAATTATTTGGATTGAGCTAAATGTAATTTAGCACTGACAGAAATCCTATGACTTTGATTTGTTACTAGCGCGAAAAATGTCGTCATTGAACGCGTAAGGTTATATGCAGCAAGTGCTTATGGCAGGCTTGTGCTCCTAGAGTTCTGCTCGTTATTTTGGATTGGTTAAATAGACGGTTCGTTTCATAATAAATTTAAAAAAGGTCATACAATAGCTTGGTGAAATGACATGGCTTCACCAAAAATCTAGATGTGTTACCCAAATGCTCAAAATAAATGCATATTAAGCATGAAACGTTGAGAATAATTCGAGTTTTTTTTAGTTATCGAAGCGGTTTTTTTACCAGAAAATTCTCCATAATGAGAAATTTTCATACCGTGAACAATGCTGGCTTACCAATAATAGACCCAACGGAACTTATTGTAAAAATTAAAGAACTATGTTACTTCATATTACCATTGCTGTTATATTTTTGTTTGTGATGCAGTCACGATCCTGGAAGGGTAATGTCACGTCTAGGATAACGCGAAGCCTATAAAGATTTTTCTGTCCAGGAAGGTGATTCGTTACCTCGTAGACGTCATTCAATTGATCCATAAATATGAGGTCACGATTGTGATAATTGCTGCCCATGTCGTCGAGCCGTGGAGCGCAGCCTTGGTGCACCAGAGATAAATTTGTGCCATGGCAATTTGGGCTCATGTTATGGAACCCAATAAAGATTTTTTTCATGTATCGGGTTTGGTTGTTTAATTAAATTTTACCTTTAATCAATTTCAGATGGTAATTAATGAATCAGAATGTACGAATATATTTCCTAAATTTGTCTGGTAAAAATTGAATTGTATTTAAAATGTGCCGAAAATAGTTACAGATGAAGTTAGTTAAACAATAGTAATTGACTAATTGTTTACCCAATTAGCCAATTACGTTTCTCCCTTAAACCCCATTGATCGGATAACGAACTTTTCTTTGGTCATTGACTCGTACTGTAGGTTTTTGTGGCGGTTTCTTGGGACATGAGACCAGTTTGGTCGTCCTAAATAAGCCTTGACGTCGTCCAGCATCTGGCAGCCATTCAACCGACTAACGAACACACGCAAGCAACTCAAAGTTCTTACCTTTATGCGACTGGTACGCACGAATAACGAACATACGCAAGCAACTCTAAGTTCTTACCTTCATGCGACTGGTACGCATGACTAAAGAACACACACAAGCAACTCTAAAGTTCTTACCTTTGCGTTCTTACCTTACTGGAACGCACGACTAACGAACACACGCAAGCAACTCTAAAGTTCTTTCTTACCTTCATGCGACTGGCACGCACGACTAACGAACATACGCAAGCAACTCTAAGTTCTTACCTTCATGCGACTGGCACGCACGACTAACGAACACACGCAAGCAACTCTAAGTTCTTACTTTTATGGACTGGAACGCACGACTAACGAACACACGCAAGCAACTCTAAGTTCTTACCTTCATGCGACTGGTACGCACGACTAACGAACACACGCAAGCAACTCTAAGTTCTTACCTTTGGCTTTATGCGACTGGTACGCACGACTAACGAACACACGCAAGCAACTCTAGTTTTGCCTTCATGAGACTGGTACGCACGACTAACGAACTAAGTTCTTACCTTCTTGCGACTGGTACGATGACTATAAACGAACACACGCAAGCAACTCTAAGTTCTTTCCTTCATGCGACTGGTACGCACGAATAACGAACATACGCAAGCATTTCTAAGTTCTTACCTTCAAGCGACTGACGCACAAATAAGACACTCGGAACTTCCAGGGAGCGTTCCACGTACACGTACAGGTTCAGTCAGTGTGTTGGAGAACGTCGTGCGGTGAAGTGTGTGACGATCTGAAGTGTGCAGTGCCGCAGGCCTCAACTGTTCCCAACAAGCTGTCAATAATAGAGAATTCGTGAAAAAGCTTTATGTAAAACATGTTTGAATAGTGTTTTCCTACAGCTTCCAGAAATCCTTCTACTCTACTTCATCAGGTAAATATTCCCGAACTGCCAAATATCTCCGGCATTGCTGGCTCCCGACAGGCTCCATGCTGAACTACCGCTTTCAAATTGACAAAAAATACCCCATTATTCGTGGATTTCTCTTACACAGCCTCAAATCATTTAAGTTATTTCAAAATTGTACTATTAAATAATTTTATTGGAAATTTTGGTGTAGTTCACGTTATTTTTATTCGAACATTTACGATAGCTATTCGGACCGTGGCTCAGTATCGGCACAGGGAAGCGTTGAAATTTCTGAAGGTGACGTAGCCGCCTAAGCTTACGGACAAGAAGGACTTATGATCCGCGGCTCACTGGTCATATTGCCGCAGCTATTTTCAGCTGCGGGACTTTTCTACTTATCTCAATTGTTTCGCTTTTGTTACCTCTTCAGACCCTGAAAGCGAAATACTGAAGTACAGGGTTACGCTAAATGCAGATAAGGAGTAACAATTATGCTTGGAAGAATATAAACGCGTTTTATTAATCAATGTGAAAACATCAAATAACAATTAATGTTCTTATAATTTCTAAGCTTGAATCTTCTGACCAATCAAAATCCCGATCATCAATTATACTCGCCTGCCGCGCTACTCATGCCCGAACATTCATCGTGTACACTGGGTCCTGATGAGAATGCCGCTAGTGAGCTCTGGGCAGCGTGCGACCTTGATTCTAGCCTCCAAGAATGTCGTCGTACGGGAACGCACGTATTGTATGAACGCATGGGTGCGGAGTGCGTACGCACAAAAAATGTAGAAACAAACCCCACGCCCGCCCAAAAAAAGGGTATGTAAAATTATTTTAAAAACTTTTTCGTTTAACTTTGACTTTTCCCTATTAATTGTATTTGGTCTCCGGAACATTTTCGATGAAGTTATGATGAATTTGCTTGGTGTTTTTTTTCGCTTTCAAATTATTAATGAACTAGCCATTTCAGTTGACTAACCATTTTTTTCGCTTTAAAATTCTAGGTGAACTTGCCATTTCAGTTGAATAATCATATAAATAACTTCCGGCAAGCGCAAGAGTTATGTCACGAATATTTGTCTCGTTATGTCACGAATGAGAACGAACATACGTTACCCGCATAAATAAAAAAGAATAAATTATGATAAAAATAATAAAAATTCCGCAATGATTGCAATAAATGCCCCTGTGGGCTGTGGTTCATACAGTAATTGATATATTCCTAAACCCTTATGTTATTTTCAAATTCCCTAATGATATTAAAACGATCATCGGTTCCAAATAGTATCGCTTGCATGAATGAACGAATGACGCTACGCATGTCAAGCTTAAAATTCCCATTCCATTTATTAAAACTTGAGATCTTCACGCGTGTTCTGCCAAGACGCGTGTGCTGCCAAGACGCGTGTGCTGCCAAGACGCGTGTGCTGCCAAGACGCGTGTGCTGCCAAGACGCGTGTGCTGCCAAGACGCGTGTGCTGCCAAGATGCTGTCAAGCGTGCATGCTGTTAAGTGCTGATGATCGTGAATGGCAGGCGAAGGAAGGTTCATCCTCGCTGCATCCTCCACCGCTCCTATCATGGAAGCATCCTTCTGACGCGGAAGGCTGTTACCTTCCCCTTACTCCGACCCCTCCAGGTTATATATTACAAGTTGTGGCCGTTTTTTGCACAAACTTGTGAAAAAAATCTTCCAAGACGAGATTTGAGTTTTTTCCTGAATAAAATTAGTTTCGTGCTTTTGCTGCACTCAAGCAGAAGAATTTGGATTCTGTCCCTTTCATAAAAAGATTAAAAGGCATCTCTGACCATAGTACTAATAGAAATAGAATAGAAATTTCGACTTACTTATTATTGTTATGATTAAAATATGCGAGTATAGCATTATAATTTAAGTATAAGATTGGAGTATCTTCCCTTTGAGGTCCTCTTAGCAATATTGTTTGAACACAACACGCGTGGTCATACTATCATATCTGTGGTCATACTATCATAAATAGTTGGTAGTTTAAAACTCCATTAGTCAAACACCGACGGCTTTTCAAGCTAAATCCAGCATCACAGACGAGAAGCCGGCCGCTATTACGTGCCCTGAAGCGACTTTTGATGGTTCGCTCCCCTATACACATTGGACCAGCCTGCGGCCTTCATACCCAGCCCTCGATCGAGGACGTGATGGTTGCTTGCCAAATCTGGCTTGGTGCGAAGGAGTCAGGATTTTGTCAAGGTTGAGATGACGATCTTGAGACTGACTTGCAAATTACTCTTTATATTCATTGCCTTTCGTAAAAAATCTTGAAGGATAATCTGTAATTTTAATATCATGCTTCTAGTAATTTTCATCCAAATCAAACATTTAATTGCGACCAAAATTGTTCGATTTTGCCTTCTGCAGGAAATATGTATATATCATCTCAGATTCATATTTTTTATCAACTCCCTAAAATCAGTTTATATCATAGCTTTTCCTGATGGAATATGTATTAATTTTTCAATTTGAATGTATAGTCATTTGCTCATAGTTTGCGTACATAGAAATGCTAGCATTTAGAGATGTAGCTGCGCCGAATTTAGACGTAGCTTTGCCGCCCAGCTGCGCCTCGAAAGAGTGTTTATTTCTGCTACGCTGCAGGTGTTTTTGCGGCTGTCTATGTACTGACTATGTATTGTTAGATAGACCTCAATGCAGCTTATTCAGGTGGATCTAAAATAAGCCCGAAGATAAACTTGAAAACTGAGGAATTATTAATTTTCGATCAAACAGCTTTTTTGGTTGATGTTTACATGTTTACTTCCTCCAAGATGATTTTTGATTAGTTGGTTCTCCATATTAAGTAACAGAACGCTTAACTTAGTTGTAAATTTTAATTAATTTTCCTTATTCCTTCCGTAGTTGGCAGTGTAACCCCTGCTCCATTTTGGCAATGCCGATAAAAAGTATACTTCAAGCTCGTAGATTCAGTATCGTTCCACGGCAGGTTCATTGTTAGATACTTCGATTTAATACGCCGTATGTAACTGTTCATATATGTAGGTATTGATCTTACCTAATTCCACGCTGCTAACTCATGTTACCGTCAGTAGACAATGATACGAAAAACATCATTCAAAATTAACCTTCGTGAAATCACGCTTAAGGAGAAATAGCCTGCGTCCTATTCCTGCCAAATTTCCAGATTAATTTTTTGAATCACAAGCTTCTTGAAACCTACAATAATTGTAGGTTTCGAATCACAAGCTTCTTGAAACCTACAATTAAAGGGAAACTTTAGTAATAAATGTTCAACCCCATCACTAATTTAGTCTTAAATTTTCCGGCTCGCATCTGTGATAAGAAAACTTTCCCGTATACATGTAATACGAAAACTTCTGGTATCTATGATACAAAAATTTCCCGGTATCTGTGATTACAGAAATTTTTTACGTGTACGTACCCGGTGAAGTTGCAGGATTTCCGTTGATGTTCCAGGAATGATGCGGTGCATGACGTGGCGGCAAAGCTGCATTATTAAACTGGTAACGCTGATCGTACGTTTCGTAATGCTTGTGCATCCGCGTTGCACGGTGACGGCGGAGATGGCTTGGAAGTTGAACGGGAAACGTTGGATGAATGTACAGCATTGGTAAAGCATACATTCGGATGAATGTACAGCATTGAAGCACTAACAACTACTCTAAATTGAAAAAATATGATTTCGTCCTCACGCATTTTAATTAAGAGCTAAAACTTGGCTTTGCGAGCCAACATTTACTGTTGAATTAATAATCGCCCTAAATTTTGATGGGAAATTGCTAATAAATACCATTCAGATTATTTGTTCAATCAATATATACTGCTGACGAATAGTTATCATTCATTCATTGAATGTTATAATGTCGTTTAACTATGTCAGCTAAAAGAGCCAACTCATAACGCTTGTTGATAACAGGTAATGATGTCTTTTTATTATGCTTAATTATTAATAAGATCTTTTTAGCGCATTTTCTCATTTATGGAAAAAAGGCGCTATTGTGCTCGTCATGTACGTCCGTCTGTCTGTCCGTGACTTCACGTTTTCGTCGACGAGAAAATGCGCTCTCTGTCACTCACTGCAGTGAGTACTGAGTTATATTTTTTAACTATGAGCAAAGCCCGTGCAGTGCAGCTGGCGCTCGTTTATGAAGCTCTTGGAATGTTTAACAAATATCAAGCGTTGCGCAAGTTGTCGTCCGTATTTAGTCACTTCCAGAATGTAGTAAAACAATGGTGCTTGCTTGCCAAGTATTTTTGTTCTATCAAGGCAAGCATCTTGCTCTTTGTATAGCTTTTCTGAACTACTTGTATGTTTCTTTCTATTAGTGCATAAAAGATGGAGCTCTTTTATACCGTAATGTGAGTTGCATCGCTAATGGATCTCTACATCTTGAAGGTAAATACACTAGCAATGAATAATTGTCTCTGCAGAATACTTGCAGTAAGAATATGAAGCTATCGATATATACTGGATCGTCAAATTCGCAACATTATAAGTTTGTAACTAATGATGGTTCAATTTTTGCGTGTACGATTATAATTATTCGCACTGGACCGGATGGCATATCCAATGACGTTTATAAGCCGAAACAAAATATTTATTCGATGTATCAATAAGTTAGGCGTTGCGAGGTGAGGCTGGTGTTAATTCGACACCATCACCTTGTATGGAATACCATATATACGTTTTTTAGATTTTTGGGCGTGGTAAATCCTTGAAATTATTGTCATTTAATGTCAATTCTCGTCATGATTATCCTTACGCTAGAGTATTTACATAATTTTGATCGCCTTACTACATGCCGTTAAGAAAAATGTCGACGAGGCAAGCTCGTTTCTGTTAATTATTGTTGTTAAGCGACATTGGTTTTATTTGGGAAGCTACACCCCGATTTGTAAGGTGGGATCCGGTTGTAGCGCGGAAGGGGGGGGGTTGGGGAGGGGGTTAGGCTTGTGTTCCCAACCGCGTAACCTGGAGTTTGGATTGCAGCACGGAGATAAGTTGTAATGTGATGCCCTTGTATTAAACGATTTCGTTAGGTATGCTACATATAAACTGGAACATATCGACGTAGCAGTTGAAAATTAGCTGCTTAATTATCAGTTGGAAAATAGCTTAGTATCAGTCGGTAATGATCAGAAAGGCTAGGAAGTACACCAACATTTTAAGTGGATCACGAATTTAAGACGCTCTCTATACGAACTACAACGGAAAAATTCGCTGCGTTATAGTCATGTTTACGATTATAAATAAGGGAAACTCATTTAATTGGTCTTTGCGTTTACAACACTAAAGTTCTGAGTCTTAAAATGAGATTAGGAAGGTTCGTTTCAGGCGCTTACTGATTCTTATGGTAAATGAGCGAACGTTGTGCTTGGTAAGCTTTGTATGATTAGCAGCGCCGCTGGACGCAATATTTATGATGCGCGAGCGCCGTCAATACTAGAAATTTCATTGTTTTGGCCGTATATCCCAGACAATTCATTGAATCTGTATGTAATTCAATAAGAAAAAAGGTATTGTGTTTTTGTGGCACTAAATTTTATACCATTTTCGAGTCAACTCATCTTTTTAAAGTTAAAATAATTACTTTTCAGTCTAGCAAATAAAAACTGAGGTGGTTGCGCTTAGGTAAAAAAGAACGGATGTGGTTTCGTGCAACTGACGTTGCTAGTGTGACGTCACGCATGTTCATGCGGAACGTTATACTCGTCACGCTTGCGTTATTCGTGCTATATTCAGCCGTGAATAACCTTGTTCAATGAGACCGTGTGCTTGACGCCGGATACGGTTTAGTTTCACATTTTTGTGATGGATTTTGTCCTCATTTTATTGTGTATGTATATTATGATCGTTGCTGCCGGTTTTAGGCGAGGTTACTCTTTGTGAGTTGACCGCTGTCCTTCGAACCGCTCACGGCTGTGCAATATCCCTAACAAAATTTAGAGTCGCCCCAGCTTCTGGTAATCCAAATCAGAAGCTGGCGCGTCTGTAAATTTTCACTGTGTAACAAAATTTAGAGTCGCCCCAGCTTCTGGTAATCCAAATCAGAAGCTGCTGCGTCTGTACGGTACATTTTCACTGGGAAGCGCTTGTGCCGATGTGCCAGGGCTGTACTATGGTGAATCTGCTGTTCCCATTAATAAAGGTGCCGTGCTGGTGCTATGAAGTTGCTTTTGGTACTGTGCTAGTGCTGTAACGGTGCTTATGGTGCTACTGTGCGTTTTTTTGCAAGTGGTTCCGGTGCTGTACGTGCATACCGTAGGCAAGAAATTATGATATTGTGGAATTGTTTTCGTTGCTGTGTAATTGGTTGTGTTACTAAAGCATTTTTTAGCTGTGCATGCGCTATGCAATTGTTTTTTTTCCTGATCGTAAGGTGTGCAAGTGGTCCTGTTGCTGCGAGTGTGTTGCATGAATGTTAATGGTGCTGTACAATTTATGCTGTCCTTGTCGGTACATTTTTGTAGTGCCTTTCGTGATGTAATACGCGGAAATTTTCAGACCATGGCATGAGCAGTTCCTGTTTTTAATTATATTGCTCCCACTACACATGCCGAACATATCGCAATAGTAGCTGGTGATGGTATCGCACGTATTTTGCGAATTTATGGATTGGAATACACATAGTATTCTGTACACATGCCCCTAGTCAGAATCAAGTACAATACCAACGATACTATATCGTCTATGTCTCGCAGTGACATTACTTAGTTCTTAATAAAAGAAGACACTGAGACGATACGTGCGGTATTGTCTTGGTGCCTTCAGTTACCGCAGCTGGCAAAAATGACTGCACTCCAGCTCAGCACGATTTATCGTCCTCGTATCGCCAGCTATCGCACTGATGCAATAAGTGTCCATCGATTGTTATGACCTCAGGATAAACTGCGGCAAGCTGTTAATTTAAGCTCGTGCTTTTGAACGCGGAACGAGCGGACCTTTCCAGAAAATCAATGACGTTCATAGACACTCTTTGATGTTCTCAGAACGCACTGACGTTCTCATGAATGCCCTTGCGTTCCCAGAAACACATTAACGTTCCTACAGGTTCTAAAAAATGCACGGTTTTAAGGAACCCACCGAAATTGCGAGAGACGCGCTTAAGTTCTCTTTGACAAGCTGACGTACTAAATGATGTGCTGATGTAGCCATGAACCCGATGACGTTTACAAAAATGCTGCGAATTTCTCAGGAACGCGAAAACGTTCACAGAAACCCGATATGTTCCCACGTTTGCGCTGATATTCCAAAGAGTGCGCTGACGTTTCATGTACGGCCTTGACATTTTCCGGAAATCTTTGATGTTTTCGAAACGAGCTGACGTTCTATTGAGTATGATGGCGTTCCCAAAAACTTACTGAAGATCCCTTCCAGGAATGTGCAGGCGTTCCCAGAGAGACGCTGGGTTTCCGTGGGTCGTGCTGACATTTCAAAAACCGCGCTGACAATCCCGTTCCTTTGATTTCGCTGCCGTCACGTGGAATGCGCTCCAATTCCTGCGATTGCTCTGCCGTCTCATGAAATGCGCTGCCTTCTCAATTTAGGAATGCGTTCCTATTCCTAAAATTGCTCTGCCGGCGCATGGAATGCGCTCCAATTCCTATGATTGCTCTGCCGTCTCATGGAATGCGTTCCTATTCCTAAAATTGCTCTGCCGGCGCATGGAATGCACTGCCTTCTCAATTTAGGAATGCGTTCCTATTCCCACTATTGCGCTGTCGTCTCGTGGAATGCTGGCTGCAGCAAAACTGTTGATTGTTTTCGCGGCGTCAGGACAAGTCAGTTGTTGTCTGCGGCGTCCGCCCTTCGTTTGTTTGTTTCCTGACCTCCGTGAACCTCAGCCAGTTACGCTGAACCTTGCGATGTGTGAGCCGTTAACCTGGCATGAGGTAACCTGTTACCGTCCATGAGGACAAGTTGGTGACCTGTTACCGTCCATGAGGACAAGTTGGTGACCTGATACCGTCCATGAGGACAAGTTGGTGACCTGATACCGCCCATGAGGACAAGTTGGTGACCTGATACCGCCCATGAGGACAAGTTGGTGACCTGATACCGTCCATGAGGACAAGTTGGTGACCTGTTACCGCTCATGACGACAAGTTTGTAATCTGTCATCGTTCATAAGGACAACTTGAACTGTTGCCGAAAAGCGAACTTTGATTCTCAATATGAATTCGTAATTCTTGAAAACAGAATTTTTTACTCTATCGGGAATTCTGGCGCATTATTTCTGGGAATTTATTTTTATTATTTATTCTGGCGCATTATTATCGGGAATATTTTGAAGGTTGGCTAATTTGTTAACTTTATTAATAAGTGGCGAGCGGGACCGCCCCTCGGCACCAGTCGAATCCGGAAACAATCGCCTGTCGAATTTTTTTGGTAACGGCGAGGTAATCTCTTCCGCTTCGTACACCCGGAGAAATGAGTGCGACTTTGTCCAATTAGCGATGCACTTTTTGCCTTTGCGGGTGTCATCTTGATTTATTTTGAACTAGAAAAATGGCAGATCAGTTCTACACGTAGAATGTGTGTCAGTACTTGGACAGTATAGTGTGACCTATATATTTTTCTGAATGTGACCGTGAACTGAGATATTGTTCTCATTTTACAGCGATTCCATTGCATTGAAAGCCGTGCCGGAATGTTGATCTACTCTTGATAAATCAATCTTAGTTTGAGTTTGTTTTCTCCTCGTGTTCAATCCTGTTCATGAATTTCTGGAGTATTAACTCTTTCATGCACGTAATTTTTCTTCATAATTGTCGGAAAATGCAAATGTTTGCAATATGATGAATTTCTGGAGTATTAACTCTCTCTTGTAGAGATCATTTATAATCTTCCTTCATAATTCCCCGAAAATATAAATGTTTGCAATAAATGTTTACAAATATATGCAGCTCAACCATACATTTGTGAGATAATTGCCTAAAAGACTTTAAGAAGACCTTTTCGAGTCAAGTTTTTGAACTTGAACACAACTTCGTTCGACAGTTAACATATAAGGAACTTGGCCGTGTGCCCCCCTCCCCCCGCCCCCCGGCAAAGCAACTGGAGCTTGTCTGCTGCGAAGGCCGGCGGAGATACTCGCACACCGTGAGCGTGACTGGCACACCGCTGATACTTTAACGATCCTTCCCATGTTAATTAAACGATTCATGTTACTTTAACGAATCTAATAACATAGATAATAAAATTGACGACAAATAAAGAACCAGTGGAACGGGCAATTTCGAGCAGCAATTTCTAGAATGAATGCGTAATTACTTGCGTTCCTAAGAACAAGAAGCAGCGCGGTAATTTGCCGTCACTGTCGCCTGCTCGTTAAATGCTCGGTCGAATGGCGACAGCGGCGCAAGGCCGTGACTTCGGCGTCACTGCGTGAGTTTGTTGACCTTTAGTTCGGCGTATACGCCTACATACGTGACTATAAACCATGCCGGCGTGCGTATACGCGATGCCGGTGTGCGTATACGCGATACCGGCGTGCGTATACGCGATACTGGCGTGCCTATACGTGATGCCGGCGTGCGTACATCCAAGAACAATGTGCACTATTGCTATTCCGACGTGCGTTATCTCACGTATATATGCGCATGTGTACAAACGACGTGCGTACTCGTAAGAACGACGTGCGTGCGCGCGATGGTGACGTGCCCGTACGTTGCGTGCGGGGTCACGCGAGATGCGTATTGGTCGCGCGTGCCAACGACACGCGCGCTTGTCACGCGTTTTCATCCTCCAGCACCAGAACCTTGTCTTCTTCTTCTTAATTTAAGCCTTTTTTACGTGTCATTCTTTCATTCACTCTCTTACGCTGGCCTATCTTGTTACGAATATACCTACAATTATTTTGTGGTCAAAGATACTTGCAGATAAGAGACACATTTGTAGGCTGGAGACATTAGAATATTCTGGGGACTTGCTAACACGCAATACTTGCATTTTCCAAATAGAGTTTGGCGGTTCGAGATTCTAGGTGATTCGAGTTATAGTATTTGATATTAATCGATGAGACTGATCAATATTAGTGACTTAAGAGAATGGCGACCCAGTCGGCTGTCAGAGACTGACGAGTCTGTCTGCAGTCAGAGATTGGCGAATCAATCGACAGTCAAAGACTGGCGAATCAGTCGGCAGTCAGAGACTAGCGAATCAGTCAGCAGTCAGAGACTAGCGAATCAGTCCGCAGTCAGAGACTAGCGAATCAGTCGGCAGTCAGAGACTAGCGAATCAATCGGCAGTCAGAGACTGGCGAATCAGTCGGCAGTCAGTGACTGGCGAATCAGTCGGCAGTCAGAGACTAGCGAATCAGTCGGCAGTCAGAGACTAGCGAATCAGTCCGCAGTCAGAGACTGGCGAATCCTGTCTCTTATACACATCTAGATGTGTATAAGAGACAGGTATAACTGATGCCAGATGATGCACTGTATATTGAATACTCGATGATTTATCTGCATTTCTTCACAATACTTAATGACATCTGTGCGCACGAGAATAATTTTCGATGTCGATATTGAGAAGTCAATCATACATCGTTTCTCTTTTCAGTACCTATGGCCTTTCTGTTGAGTTGTACAACAATAAATAATCTGTCTGTACATAGGACACAAAATTTGATGGCCTCTGTGTACACCAATACAATACAGACTATACAGGCCACCCTTGTGTACCAGGAATGAAAGAAACTGTACCTGCCATCCTAGGTTGTTTGTTTGCAACCACGACACCATACATGAAAACCTCTCTGTATGTTTTGCTTGAATTTTACCCACATATTGCTACAATAATTTATATTTGTTTCTATTGCAGCGCTCTCTAGGAGAGTATAAGAGCCAATTAAACACAGCGTCGTCGCCAAGGGGGTGTACCAAGGCTATTACCAATTAAATTCTAATTTAAAATATCTTGTATCTAACATAAAGATATCTGATCTAAATTGTATATGAGATCTTTGCAGCAATAGCAGCAAGTCTTGTTGTAGCCCGAGCGTATATCATTGCAGAACGCTTACTTCATGGACTTGGAAGTCAACATATGAAGAATTAAAGTGCGTAGAGAGTGAAAGTCGAAGATAATAAATGCATTACCAAAGCATCGAAGTTGCGTACTAAGTGGCTGTCGAAGGTAGGAAATGTGTTATTATTGCAGCGTATGCCTTGATTGCCGCAGCGCACGTGATGTGAGCTGAACACATCGTTGGTTTTGAGGTTGAGGCGATGTGTACAAGAGGGGAGAGGATGTGTTCGTTGGAGGGATGTAAAATGTTGGTTGTGATGTGATGGGGGTGATGGTGCACGAAGTGGTCTAATATATGCATTCCGCACCTTCCAGAACTCCGTCCGCGGTCCTTAATTATGCTGCCGGCGATGCTGCTGCTGCTGTCACTGCTGCTGCTGCCAGTGCTGCTGCTGCCATTGCTGCTGCTGTCAGTACAGATACCAGTACTGATATTAATGCTACTTCTGACAGCATTCCAATTTCAACTAGTCACAGCTTCCACGTCTACTAAGTCAATTTGTACGCGTTCGATCTGGCAGCACTATCCCCAATTCAAATTTGATCGAGCTCTACTTTAATTTTTATAGTTAGTCAAGTATTTCTTTATTACTCTGTGAATTCTGTTAAGAGCATATGCATTTCGTCCTTTTTTGTCGACGAGACGAGAAGCTCTGTACGTAAATAATAAGTCCTGTACCTAGTAATCGATGTGTTCTATCTTCTAAAAAATATTGTGACAAAATGAGTTCCAATCTTCTATTAACATCAAATAAATTGCAATCAACCGGTGACAACAGTTTGTTAGTAGCGTTGTAGTTCATTTATGATTGATAGACGATACTTATGCATGAATCGTTAGATGCGGCAGGCTCGTATGCGAAATGTTAATGACAGAGACTGAAATTATCATATAAATTAATTATCTAACCATGTCTGTACTCGGCCTCTAAAAGCAATTTGGTGATCACACTCTGCAAACACTGGCAATGGCAACGTCTCTTAAGCTCACTGGTCATTACAAGTAAGGGCGGCTTTAGTTTCCGTCAGTACATGACTGCCACAACTGACCCCGTTTACAAGCACATTGGAACTCGTATAGGTATGAATTAGACGCGATAGTTTGAAGTACATCATATATTATAATAATATATATAAATGTACATTATGAAGGAAAGGCTTAAAGCTGCAAAATTATTCTGGCAGCCATACATCGCCTACGCTGACCATGGATGTAACTGCAATGATGTGTGACCTAAGCAGCCAAATGTCGCTATATCTTTCCATTTGACCCCATCGTCGCTCATTGAAAATCGATTATTTAATTTTTTATGCTTAATCCGCACGTTTTGAATGCCTTGTTTTGTCTCTTATCGCTCTGGAATGTTTTTATCTGTCTCGTACCACAATAGATTGTCTGGTAAAGAAATTCCTCACCTATCGCTGGTATTTCAGTCCAGACCCCGGCCACGATAGCTGAAATCCACGACTGGGAATTAGCCGTCTGATAGTGGTACTTATATAAGTATTTGTATCGTGATTGTTTGGTAATTTTCCATTGTTCTAAATGTCTTCAAACTATTCTCACATGCTCACTGCTGTTGGAGTTCCGCGGGTTGTTTAAATCGATCGGCTCTCTAAAAAATTAGCGAAACGGCGAAGATACGCGAAAAATTCATCAAACGGCGAAGATACGCGAATAATTCATCAAACGGCGAAGATACGCGAATATTCAGCCCAATACAGCGAGGCATTATATATACTGTATTGTTAGGTAACGACTCGTCTTTTGTCTTTCATGTAAAGATAAATGATATCCACGACACAATTTATAAAGTTCTGGGTGCAACCGTTTTCCCTATTTATAACGTTATTTCGAGAAATAAAGTGGGTAGATATCGCATTTTTTTCTCCGGACATTTCACTGCTTGTCTCGTTGTCCCGGGCTCATACTTCCAAAAAAAGTTAAGAGATCGTAAGTTCATCAACCAATCATTGACGGCCTTTCAAGCAAAATCCACCAATCATAGACAAGAAGGCCATACTTTCAAAACTCGCTAAATCAACGTAAGTACTTGCGCTTTATTTTCTTGTCTATGATTGGTGGATTTTGCTTGAAAGGCCGTCAATAATGAAAATGATTCCGAGACGCATGAGTTCAACGTCTCGGCACGTCACACGGACCGACTTACAGTGCTGGTAAGTATATCCGTTTTCTAGAGCGGTCCATAGATTGCTATATGTCTCTGATCAATGTTGCGTGGCGAGCTCCTATTTCATTGGATGATAGTCACGTTTAACGCTACGGAGATCGCCGTAATATCATCGTAACTGGATATGGACATCATCCACTGGGTTCTCGATCTGACCGGTTTCCGGTCTCAAGGTTGACTTCATACTCACGTCAACTGATTGCGATTCTTAACCTTGCATTGCTTGCCCGCATTGTCTATCACTTTTGGAGGGGGATTGAGTTCGATATATTGTAAGTTCATCGGAATGTGCTTGGTATTGAAAGTACGTTAGAGTTTTGGAATTTAAGAAGGTTATTCTCTTATGGCTTAGCGATATGCATTGCCGTATATATTGGAGAAGGATTTTAATTTTTTTGCAATTTGAACATATTCATACATGTGCCAACATAGAATTGTAAATCTTGTAAGAATTATGACAAAACCCCAAGGCTTTTTCACTTGGCCCAAGCAGCCAAACTCGCAGTCGCCCCGGAATATGAAAGTGCAGGAAACTTCTCATAGTTTCCTCGAAATTTTAACGAACGCATTGTTCGACTGAGAAGGTCAATGTCACTATTTATATTGAAAAAAAATCGAGTTTTTGTTTCAGTTTTCAGCCAAGAATTTCCTGAGAGTTGGTTAGCGATGTTTTATCTATCTAGCCTTTGTACCGAATGGCTTCGCGAAGTCATTCAGTTTTGTTGCGGTGTGGATGTTTCTTTTAAAGATTCAATCTATCTCGAAATGTCTAATAAATAATTATTGCCGAAGCATGAATATTAACCGAGATGAAGAATAAAAATAACGCCATTGTGCGCGAATGATTACTTACGATAGAAGTTTAGCTGTCCGGCAATGCAGATATAGAGCGGATGTTATTATATCTTCACGATTCCAAAGGCAAGAAAAATCTCAATTTCAGCTTGCCTTGGAAGAGCTGATTGAAAAAATGCAAAAAGTATTTCCTACCACAAGAAAGCATTGGTATTGTTCGCCAACATTTTTCGCAGTTTACGGATAAATTTTCAAAAGTTTCCCCATATGTAAGATGGTTTTTAATGAGTTATTGGAATGGAATTGAACTAAATAAAGAAAGAACGATCAAACTCAAATTAAATGAAAAATATGTTGAATACAAATTATTTTACTAAAATTGAACAAAAATTTGAATCAAATTTGGGACTAAATATTAAATTCGCATTGCAAACGGAGGTTATAAAATATTTTGGAGCTAAAAATTGTATGCTCTACGAATCTCTCTTTCCTCTCTAACTACTCTTCTAAAAATGTTTCTAGAGGGTCCTATGGCCTTCTCCTTTTTCCTTCGCATTCCTAGATATGGGTGGTCGAAAGTGCCGCGTAATTGAAGTATGATTTACAGTGGGGGGAAATAAATATTCGTACACTTGAAAAATCGTATTTTAATGTATGTAAGTACACAAACTTAACAGGAAAAGTGATTTAAATTATGTATAGAGACGCAAAGTATTCAAAAATACTATCAAAAGAAATTAAATCTCAATGCAACAAAAAACAATGCAATCTCTATACATAATATAAATCACTTCTCCTGTTCAGTTTGTGTACTTACATACATTGAAATACGATTTTTCAAGTGTACGAATATTTATTTCCCCCCACTGTAAGTCTTCAAATATCCTTTTTAGCGCATTTTCTCATTCATGGAAAAAAGGCGCTATTGTGCTCGCCATATCTGTCTGTCTGTCCGTCCGTGACTTCACGTTTTCGTCGACGAGAAAATGCGCTCTCTGTCACTCACTGCAGGGAGTACTGAGTTATATTTTTTATGGTCTACCCTTTTAAAGAATATTTTCTCTCCCCTCCCTCAGAAGCTGCCATATGGCTGGGCTGGCCCCCAGGGGTGCTGGGGGGTCGTGGGTGCTGCTGATGGCGGCGACCCTGGGGGTGTGCACGGCCCACGTCGCCCTCACCTTCCCTCCTGCCAGGGACTACGACCTCGACTTCCTGGATAACAGCCGCACGCAGGGCCCCTGTGGCATGCCCAAGGGTGAGTGGGGCATGCACAAGGGTGAGTGTGGCATGGTGAGTGTGGCATGCCCAAGGGTGAGTGGGGCATGTAATAGACGGAACACGTCCAACGTTACATCCGACGACGACTCGGAGACGGAGGACGACGAAGGCGGCGCATCAGCGTGACCTTGGACTACGACGTCCTAAACTCATCATAAGGTCATAAGGTCATGCCCAAGGGTGAGTGTGGCATGTTGAGTGTGGCATGGTGGGTGTGGCATGCCCAAGGGTGAGTGTGGCATGGTGAGTGTGGCATGCCCAAGGGTGAGTAGGGCATGATGAGTGTGATGCCCAAGGGTGAGTGTGGCATGCCCAAGGGTGAGTGTGGCATGAGCAAGGGTGAGTATGGCGTGCCCAAGGGTGAGTGTGGCATGAGCAAGGGTGAGTGTGGCGTGCCCAAGGGTGAGTGTGGCGTGCCCAAGGGTGAGTTTGGCATGCCCAAGGGTGAGTGTGGCATGCCCAAGGGTGAGTGTGGCATGCCCAAAGGTGAATGTGGCATGCCAATGGGTGAGTGGGGCATGCCCAAAGGTGAATGTGGCATGCCAATGGGTGAGTGACGTGCGTCTTATCATAATAACTGGGCAGACCTTCTGTTTATAGAGATACCTTGACTTCATTGTGTTCTCTGTGAACTGTGTTTTGTGTTTCGTATGTGTGTTCTGTCATCTGTGTGTCTTGTGTAAGCTGTGTATCTTCTAAATACTACGTGTCTATGGTGTATAATGATCTCTTTCCATCTAGCTCGTCTATCATAAGATCTATTAGAAATCATGTGTTTGTTGCATAATGTATATCGTGTACGATACCATCATGCATTACTTATTTCTGTGTTACTGGTAATCATTATGTGTGTCCATGGTGTATCTATAATAAATTATCAAGGCGGCATTTCTTTATTTTGTATTATAGGTCACCTTTTACTGATTCGCAAATGAAGATTAATACGGGTGTCTCTGATTGGTCAATAGCATATTGCTTTTAAAGTCATATATATAATTCATAGTGTTAAAGGCACGTGTGGATTATATTTGGAGGTTTTTAAAATAATACTGATGGTCTGCATCTTATCTAATATTATTGCGAAGCACCTTATAACAAAATATCGTTGTTGCGTTAATGAAAATAGCTGCGTTTTCTCTCAGCTCATTTGACTCACTCTCAGCTCACTTGACTCACTCTCAGCTCACTTGACTCACTCTCAGCTCACTTGACTCACTCTCAGCTCACTTGACTCACTCTCAGTGTGCTTACGAACGCGTGGCTTACGAACGCGTGGCTTACGAACGTGTGTGCTTACGAACGCGTGTGCTTACGAACGCGGGTGCTTACGAACGCGGGTGCTTACGAACGTGTATGCTTACGAACGTGTATGCTTACGAACGCGTGTGATCACGAACGTGTTTGCGTAACAGTGCAACGGGAACGAAGAGCGGCGCTCAATGCAGATGGTGTCCTGAATTCAACTCGCTGACACATTTACAGCAGCCTAATTCCACAAGAACGTAGTTCAATATAAAATGCAAATTTATTTTTTATTTTTTTATTGCTATTATGCAGCAGCATGATATTTTGAGTAAGAATCTACGCTTGCTTGAAAATTTCCGAAGATTGTACACCTGTAAAAAACAAAAACCTTAATTGCACGGGAAGACTTAATGATAACTGCAAGCTGATCGATACGCTGGTATATATACGCATCCTGACGGTACGGAATTTGACGCATTTCAACGCACAAGCAACGCTGTCTATCACACGCCGCTGACGCAACATCACGACGTAATCCAGCGACGTTCTCACACGTACGATAATGCACGTTAGTTGCAGAGCATCGCAAGAATGTCTCGCGTGTCTAGTAATTGTCGTCTCACGTACACGCCTTGAACTACCAAAGTGTTCATTTGTAGACTTTCTTACTATCACAAGTCGCTCTCTCTATTGCTATGCCTCAGCGACTCTAAGAGAAATAGACGTTGTGTGCGCCTATTGCATTTCATTTTATTAGATCTGTTATAATTTATTATATATTTTTATATTGTAGCTTTCATGCTCAATGTATTAGTTTCTAGTTTTTTATACCTATTGCATTTCCTTCTATAATTAGTAGATATGTTATATTGTATTATATTTTTCTATTGGAGTTTTCATGCTCAATGTATTAGTTTCTAATTTTTTATGCCTATTGCATTTCCTTCTATATTAGATGTGTTATAGTGTATATCATATCGTATATCTTCCTATTGTAGCTTTCATGCTCACTGTATTAATTTCTAGTTTTTTTTATACCTATTGCATTTCCTTCTACATTAGATCTGTTATAGTGTATATCATATCGTATATCTTCCTATTGTAGTTTCATGCTCACTGTATTAGTTTCTAACTTTTTACAGATGAATTGAGAAGACGAATGGAGCGCTGCTCTGTATAAGTAAATCATTACTGGGCTTTCATCCATCTAGATTTCATTTAATATGACATACAATATAAAGGTGATCGAGGGCGTTAGTATTCAGAAGATAGGTTTCTAATTTTGAGTCTTTACCACAACACTGATTTCGTGGGTTTATGTTCATCGAATCGCGAATTAAAATCTCTGTTATGTCCTGATTTTATTTGTAATTAGTTAATTCGACCGGCTTTGTTCGGGCTTCCTTATCTCCAATCCCTTGCTTCTTCCCTTTCCTTCCATCATTACCTCCTTTCCTTCAATCCTTACCTCGCTTTCCTCCCTTTCCTTTAATCCTTTCATCCTTATCCGCTAATCCATTCTTATTCTCTCACTTTTCTGCCATCATAATACTTTTTTAACTTGATCGCCTATAATCAAGGAAAGTTGAATATGATCCATTCTAACCCCATTTTGGAAGCTGCAGCCACTAATATTACATTAGTAGCTGCATTTAATGCCAAGAAACTCGGCATTAATTTTAATATAACAATTTTGAATGGCCGTTTGCTATGCCTGGTGGTGGCATGTATAGGAAGTTAGGAACCAGCACAATCCCGCTAATGGCTGACGATTATTTATCAGAAGGAAATAAACTTAATAATAATAATATAGCGGTTTCAGCGTTTAATAGGCCGTAGGCCTGTCGCCAATTCTTAACATCGCAGAACATTCACAGCATTTTGCGGTCTCGAACTCACAAATCACTGCTACAATTCTGCTGTGCTTAACCGCCCGGCCTCCTTGCCGATTCTGACCAGAAACTGGCGCACAGAGCTGGGATCGAACCCGCACCTCTCTGCTCCAATCTTGGTACTCTGAACTTTAACCACTGGGCCACCCTGCCCTAAACTTCTCAGATATTAAGACCTCATTCTGAATCCAGTCATCCTTAATCCCATAATCTCTAATCCCATTGTTAATTTTCAAAGTAATGTGCTGTCTATAATAGAGAGATCCTTCAGAGCCCTGATTCAGCGTAGAATTTTAATTTTACTTGAAAGCGAAACAATTAGAATGTATGTATGAGAAAAGTAAAAATACATAAAATTAAAAAAAATTAGAATCTCACTTTTCTTCTCTTGTCTGTTATGCCTCATAATTCCACAATAAAATTTAAAATTTTAGATATTGTTGTACCTCGGCACGATAATTATTGCGGATACGAACGTAAATACCACTTCTCTATATACTCAAGGGGCCAGGCTTTACACAAACTCGCCAAAAAACGTCCACAAATGTATTATACGGTAGTTGCTTCAGTCTTATATTCTACTTATTTCTTTATTTACTTATTCATTTAATGAATATTTGGCTGTTGCCATTACGTTCCTAGTCAAAACTTTTCGACTCTTCTTGTTTGATCGAGTCATCCTTTTTTTCCTCGATCCACTTTTATCTGCTGTAGGATTTATTCCGAATTTATTTACGAATAAGAAGTGGGACGGTTAGTTCTTGCGCCGTAGTGAACGATGACAAGTTAATTAACCATTGATGCAGGATTAACTAGATAACCATGGAAGCAACTGATCAGTTGCTGCAACTGCCATGTCATGCGTACGATCCCTGGCTGGGACATGAAGCTGGCTTGGCCTTGTCCTCTTCACACTAGGCCCTGTGTCTTTCACTCTAAGCCGCATCACTTTCGTTCCGACGAACCCTGTCCACTTCACTTCTCCACAGGGTGTCATTATCACTCCTCCGATCCCTATCCCTTTTAACCCTTCGGACCATATAGTCTTTTTCACTACTCCAGGTCTTCGCATTCGTTCCTTCAGGCCTTCTCTTCACTCCTACAGGCCTTACTCTTCACTCCTACGGGCCTTCCCCTTCACTCCTACAGGCCTTCCCCTTCACTCCTACATGCAGGCCTTCTCTTCACTCTTACAGGCCTTCCCTTCAGTCCTGCAGGCCTTACCCTTCACGCCTCCAGGCATAACCCTTCACTCCTCCAGGCCTTCCCCTTCACTCCTACCGGTCTTCCCTTCAGTTCTGCAGGCCTTACCCTTCACTCCTCCAGGCTTACCCTTCGCTCCTTCAGGCCTTTCTCTTTACTCATCCAGGACTTTCCCTTCACTCCTTTATGCCTTACCCTTTAATGCTCAAGGCCTTCCCATTCTCATTTTCAAGGCATGTCCTCTTCATTTTGCTGTGCTGTATTATATAGTATGCTTCAAGACCTGTGTGTGGTGAAGTTGAGTATGTGGACTTCGCAGTGTTTGTTCGTGTTTATCGATTAAGTTTACTGTCTGTGTGTTTTGTATGGTTGCAGTGCGCGCTCTGAGCTGTGCTCGCAATGTTTGTTGTTATTCTGAACATTGAGGTCTCAAACAAAGGTGTTGCTTGCTTCTACCTGGTGATAGTGGAGATGAGCCACACGATTAGAAATTATGCTGTAAGTTGGCTCTCGAAATTCCACTGTAAGTTAGCTCATGAAATTCTCTAGGATAACACTCCCAATCGGCTTCATCGGCAAAGTAATGAACAGCTTTGGTTCCGTCATGGAAAGGGATACTTCCTGCTGATATTAGACTCGGGTTTCTGCTCTGATGATTGCTATGGTATTTTGCATAGTTTTTATCCTGTGACGTGTCCCGGCCCTTAATGTATCATCATAAATTTGGAGTTCAGACTGGTTTTCATGTTCGTCGTGGACATTCGGGTACACTTCTCCTGTCTTCTGCAGTGAATACAGTACCTTACCTACTGCTTCAGCCTACCTCTTGTAGTTCAACTCTTTCATCCCGCTGTTCCTAGACTTGAAGGCTTCCTGGTTCGCTTTCAATTGCACCCACCGTGAATGGTCTGCAATGCACCAACCGTGAATGGGGTCCATAGCTGGCAGCAGTATACTCGCGGAGTAGGTGCACGGAGGCGCTATAGAGCGTTCGCCCACTATAGAGTGCGTCTATAGAACATCAGCTTCACGTCCTTGTTGGGAATGTACGCAATATTATCATCTGTCGCAAGCTACTTGCACCTATTGAAGCTATTTGGTCACAAAACGTGACCTCGGTGCTCATCATCAATCCGAGGCTGCGAACGAGTTGGTCCTCAATTACTGCGCAGTCTGAGGTCAGGTACCACATTGGATAATCTGATAATCATCCACCTATGCCTCGCTACCATTAGCAAGAAGAAGGCAACCGCATTGTGCATCAGCAGCCCCCACTGAGAGCAGTAGTTCTGTTCGAATGCTCTCCGGGACCTGGCGGCGAGGACGACCAGCCTGCCAGGAGTTCAGGCCGGCGGAAAACTGAAGAGATAGCGTTGCCTGGGACAGCGACTTCTAAAACTACTAAGAAAAAAGACAACGGGCTGTTGCTGATGTACGTGTTTTAGCTCTGTGCATTTGGTTATCGTTACCGTGTGAGCTGTGTGCGTTGGTTGTCGTTTGTGTGTTTGTTGCTATGTATATTTTTACAATGTACATTTGTTGTTATGTATGTTAGTTGCTATGTATGTTTATAGCTATGTATTTTTGTAGCTATGTATGTTTGTTGCTATGTATGTTTGTAGCTATGTAGGTTTGCAGCTATATATGTTTGTAACTATGTATTTTTGTTGTTGTGTGATGTGTGCCTTCCTTGCAGTGAGCTGTGTGTTGGCTGTTGTGTGCTGTGTAGTGTAATTGCATCACTGCAGGAGAGCAGATGCGCTGTTGTCCTTGGCGATGCAACCTCTCGCTGGGAGAACTTCCTTCACTTCTCCCCCCCCCCTTCCTTGCTCCTCCAGCCCCTCTTCCTCCACTCCCTTCTTCTTCAGCCCAACCCTCCCCCCCAACTTGCTGATTGAATATAGCTAGAAGGCGTGATATAATTTTGCTGGGAGATATGGATGAATATTGCTGCGAGATATGGATGAATATTGCTGAGAGATATGCATGAATATTGCTGGGAGATATGGCATAATTTTCTGTAATACAGGGCTGAATGGTGATGAAGAAAAGGCAGTCGTTAGTGGAATTGATTGCTGCATACTCCTGACATACATACAGCTGAAATGGGATTGAATACATTGCTATTAGGCAAAACTCAACGATTTTTGAATTATTCACTAACTTATAAATGTTATAATGAATAACTGGACCAATACTGACGTCATGATACTGTCGAATGATGTCAGCTGTACACTCCGTCAAGAGGTTGTGTGATTACACACAGCGCGTGTATGTATGGCACTTGTATACAACACATGTGCATGTGTGAGACAAACAGTTACAAAGGCTCTGGTATGACACAATTCGGCGTGTGAAGTAGTGTGTCACAGCAACGTCTTGCACGTAGCAGAAATGACGCTCAATAACAATGTGTTTCGTTGCGTTGTCTGTTGTCACGAAATGCTCGCTGTTTAATTTGCACCTCGTCTCTGTTGTATCCTGGTCGTCCAAGTAGAATATACGCTGTATAATTCTGTTTGTATAAACATAAGCTGTGTAATTCGTACTTCGTCTCTGTTGCATTGTCCCTGTAAGTTCAATAATTTTTAAAGAGCTCGGAGTTTGTTTGCAATCATCTATACCAGTTAAGCTCAGTATCAAACCGTTTTGTCTCAACAAGAGAATTTACATGCAATCTACAACCAACCAAGCAATTATCACTCTAGGTTTATCATTTTTATTAATTCTTGCAACTTACGATCACCGTAGCCAGTATTCGAGTATGCAGTCCCTCTCCTTTCTTACAGGCATTCAGTCGTCGGTAGATTCAATAAAATATATCATTTTCATTGTGCAACCAATGGGCATTTGCCAAAATGTTTTAGTTTTCATTTAAATCACATGACATGACTTTTACCAATATTTTGTTTTCTATAATATATTTATTATTTAACAAGCGATTATAGTGATTATACTGTTGCCAAAAATAGTGTGATTGCAGTATAAGCGAATGGCATTGACCCTATCATTATATTCACTATTCACGTGAGTGGGCCTCCCCTTATCATTATATTCACTATTCACGTGAGTGGGCCTNTGGGCCTTCCCATATCATTATATTCATTATTTATGTGAGTAGGCCTCACCCTATCATTATATTCACTATTATGAGCATTTAACTCCTGGAAGGCGCAGCGTCAACGCGCCACGCGCTGCGCTCGCATGTTTTAAAATAATGACCGCGTTAAATATTGAGCACATTCAATGACAGAGTTGTGCTTAAAAACGTTCATGTGCTAGAATTCAATGCAATATTATTTGATTAATAGCTTTTAATTTCTTTTAAATTGAAGTTCATATGATGTGCTCCCAGTGAATTTTCAGTGAAATTTAATGGGTTCGGTTCTTGGATCACCTCCGCAATTTGGCTCAATATTCAGGAATTTTTCACCAAGGCTGCACAAATGTACAAAGTTGTCTTCACGCGAGTTATTAACCGCGGCATGAGGCACGGCGGCTTTCTTAAGTTCAACATCTAAGTTTGAATTGAAATAACTGTTCGTCGAAATAGACGACCTAAATAATATTAAACTTCTCTGGTCCACAAGTTTAGATTAACTTACTATTGAGTTCTCAGTTAAGATTGACCACCTAGTAAGGCTTGTTAGAAATCAACGTCGCATCATCGTCGGCCAAACCTTGTCCTCCTAAAATCAGTTTTCATTCAAATTAAACCTCACACGCGGCCATAACGAACTGGTATATTGATTCTCCAAGTCCCAATTTGTAATTTAGTGAAGACCAATTGACAGTATTAATTGCGTTAAACTTGAACAAGATTTAGATGTTTGTATTATCGTATTTTACTTGATCGGCGAGCTGAGAAATAAAGTATGACGCTTCACAGTCAAGCTGCTCCTTCTCAATTGCTCCTGCTGTTGAAATAACTAATCAGATGCAAGCTTGAATAATTCAATACTACAGACCACGCCACGACCATCTGGCTCTCTTGCAGACTTTCCGCCATGACATGCAGTCTGGCTCTCCTACAGACTATGCCAAAAGCATCTACCTTGAAATATGCAAACGGATACCAGGTGAACCGTGCAGACGATCATGACGTGAACCGTGCAGACGATCATGACATGAACCATGCAGACAATCATGACGTGAACCATGCAGACGATCATGACGTGAACCGTGCAGACAATCATGACGTGAACCGTGCTCGCACGTGAAGGGTCATGACAACTCATCATATCACATGACAAGGTTGCTGGAAACGACTCTATAGAAAACAATGCACATTAACAACCGCAAAAATTTGTCGGAAATGGAAAGTTTAAGCTCGAGCTCTGCTGCAACAAAAATATGGTATTTTATCGTCGATTGCCTCTCGGGGTCGGATGTTGCGTGACCGTTGATTGTTGACCAGACGGTGCACTGTTGATAAGGATTGCGCAGCGTTGATAAGGAATGCGGAACGTTGATGAGGAATGCGCAGCGTTGAAAAGGGATGCGTAGCGTTGATAATTCTGGCCAAGCTTTACGCCCAAACTTGACTATGATGAACTTGGGTGATCTCGGTCTCTGCTCTCACGCGTTAATTATTTTTTATAGGCGCAAAAAGTGACCGATTAAGCGCGTTATGTAATAGAAAGTATTGCGATTAGCTCGTGAACGAAAACTTTCGGATGCTTCTTAAATTTTAGGAGTTTAATTAAAAAAAATAAGATTTGATCAATGGTAAGAGTTCAATAGCGAGAGATTTCGGTTATGTATGTTGTCATATATCTTTAATAATCTTTAATAATAGGGTCTGTATAGCTTGAACTGCTCAAATCTTATTGTAGGAATTAAAGTAAACCTGCTTGAATTTTTGGCCTCAATGGTTCAATGACCGTTGCAGTGATTGCTTCTAAGGACATCGTACAGCCTAAAAGGCTGCGGTAGTTTGTTAGGGAAGGCAACCCCTGCCATTTTCGTCTGCAATAAGTGGATACCCGCGATCCCAATTCGTCGGTTCAGGTTAATTTGTAAGAGGGATGTTTACTCAGAAGGAGAGAAAGTGCATTTAACATCTTAGGTCTAGTTGAACTAACGAACCAAGTTTAAATTCTATATTCATTTCATGTTCTATTGGAATAAAATTATGATTAAGTCGAACGCCTTCAGAGTTCAGAATGAGTAAAGTTAAACCATAGAACTGATTTCTTACGCTGCATACGTGCGACCTGCGTCTATATTGAATGTCTCGCTGTCTGAGCTCAATAGTATTGAGTTCACTTCGTTATAACACCAGCTGTGATCAACCAAACTGCGCACCATCTGTCGGTTAGAACTACCGACAACAGAAGCCCAACTCTCTTTCCAGTGACCGCTTGACGAAGCTAAAAAATGGAATTTCAAGATGCGCATGGTTGAGGTGAAACCCCGTAACCGCGCTGCGACAACTCTCCCTATGAATGCATGTTGGGAACCTCGGGGTGCTGGCGTCCGCCGTAGGAATAGCATATAAGTGCTGGGACTGTTTGCCCCCTGCCGAGGTTATCAGGACCGAGGTATTGCAAGTGTTTGTGGTGGTCCCGCTTGAGTGACCAGGAAGGATGTGCGATGGAAACGAAAGTCCCAAACGTCAACTAGAGAAGTCCCAAACGTCAACTATTGAAAATTTATGTGTAAAGTTACCGTTTAAGCGTTTGCTGCGATATAAAGTTAATGTATACTTGTTTCATTCGTTTCATCGATGTAATTTTACTATGAATTTATTCTCAATACTATTGAAGCTTTGCCAAGACAATAACGCTTGAGCTAAATACGCGAACTCTTGTTTACCGATTCGGGTAAAGTTGATGATAATAATTAATATTTTCTTGCCTCGTATTCGTAATTCCATTTAATTCGAACGCATGGCATGGAGAAAGCAAATGGATGCTTAGTGGAGTAGCCATAGGCTGGTGGCCACTAGGAGGCTGACCGACCACTCGTGAGAGTGGAGTAGCCATGAGGCTGGTGGCCACTAGGAGGCTGACCGACCACTCGTGAGAGTGGAGTAACCATAGGCTGGTGGCCACTAGGAGGCTGACCGACCACTCGTGAGCTGTCTCTTATACACATCTAGATGTGTATAAGAGACAGGCCATAGGCTGGTGGCCACTAGGAGGCTGACCGACCACTCGTGAGAGTGGAGTAGCCATAAGCTGGTGGCCACTATAGGAGGCTGACCGACCACTCGTGTGAGCGAGTTACAGAAGTATTTCGATCTGACCATTGTGAACGCTTAATGAGAATGATGAGGTTGATAAGAATGATACAGATGAAGAGAGTGATATGGATGATAATGTATATGAAACGCATGAAGAGGATGAGATAGAGTCCGACAATGTAAGTAATAGTGGTGATGCGGATTAAAAATAATATGATGAACACCAATGATGGGAATAATCTGAATTAGAAGTATGATTTGGATGATACAGATAAGTGAGATACTATGGGCAATGCAACGATAATGATATAGTGATGGATATAGATTATTATGGATGACATAGTAGATGATTATGGCAATATAAGTGATACAGATGAGAAAGTGTTTCTATTACGATAATTAACGCAGCATTTCGACGTTTTACGGTGCATGCCGCTTTAATAACGGCGTCATAACGACGTGTGACAGCGCATTTTCCCACGCACTCCGTCTTGCCTGCGTCGCGTGCTGTTTACTGTTGTGCTTGTGCTGTTTACTGTTGTGCTTGTGTTGTTTACTGTTGTGCTTGTGCTGTTTACTGTTGTGCTTGTGCTGTTTACTGTTGTGCTTGTGCTGTTTACTGTTGTGCTTGTGCTGTTTACTGTTGTGCTTGCTCTGTTTACTGTTGTGCTTGCTCTGTTTACTGTTGTTCTCGCTCTGTTTACTGCTGTGCTTGCTCTGTTTACTGTTGTGCTTAATTTGTTTACTGTTATGTTGGCTTCATTTACTGTTGTGATATTGTGAAACTAATGTGTCGTTTACTGCCTTATTTTCTAACCTGTTCACGTTGCTGTTAATTATTGTTTACGCTTCCCTCGTTTGGAAAAAGACGATTAAAAAGCTAAGCGTGAAATTTAAACAAAGACAAATAATTCTTTACGACAGGAGATACTCGCAAGTTAATTGATTAACCTGACATGAATAAGGACGAGGACAATAATAATTATAATAGTTATACGATAGACAACCAATAATAGTGACGCAAGTACGGAAACTAAGATTATGAGCTTACGAGTTACTAGATAAGCCGGTGAGTCCAGACCCTAGAAAGAAATGCGAATTTAGAATTAGAGCATCAGAAGTATGGCCCCTGGGGCCATACTTACAAAACTCGCTAAGTGAACGTAAGTACTTGCGCTCTATTTTCTTGTCTATGATTGGTGGATTTTGCTTGAAAGGCCGTCAATGATTGACTGATGAACTTACGATCTCTTAAATTTTTTTGAAAGTATAGGCACAGCTTGACCGCGGACTACGAAGTCCTAAACTCATCATTAGAAAAACAACTAGCAATTATTGCGGATTATCCGCAATAATTGTATATTCTATTCTATTTAGCCCAAATTCTATCTAGTATATAGAGATACCGGTACTATATTCTATCGATCTAGATAGTATATTCTATCTATTTAGCACAGCAGTAAATAATGGGACAAGACTTTATTGCTCTCGTATCACGTCTCGAAGATCGCCTTCCCAGAATGGGACGAAATAATCAACATATCTTCTTATAAACTGGGCACGTAAGTGAGTAAGATACAAATAAAGTTATCTTTTAAAAAAGGTTGAACTATTCCCTGACCGTTCTGAAATTTTAATTTACCTGTATTATTTAGAATATATGCTATTATTACTACGAAATTCAGCTGTTTTTAAATCGTTATTTTTCACTCGTTATAGTGTGCCAGCCGTCTTTAGAAATGCCACACCAGCTTTAAAAGTTGTCACCTACTTTAATTCTCTACCGGGCGTTGTAAAAATGTATTTAATATGGACGTTTAGTGATGTTTTTGAACAATTCGCAATTCTCATATCGTCCGCACTGTAAGTTATGCTCGGGTTACAGCTGCTTAAGTTGTAAGTGCAATTCACGTGATCGATTGTCTTCAAGTCGTGGAAGTAAACACGAAATTCGGAACGTGTCCTTGTAGTGCGTGCAGCAGTGCGTGCATGTATTGAGTTAGTGCCTGTATTGCCTCAGTGCGTGTAGCAATGCGTGTATTGAGTTAGTATGTATTAGTTAGACTCTCTGGCTTCGTTAGTTATTGTATGTTTATTTGTTACTGTATGTCTTCGTATGTATGTTTTATTTGATTATATGTGATCGTTTGTTAGTGTGCGTGTTCATGTGTGTACGTGTCTGCATGCGTGCATGTGTTTTCTCGTGTTGGTGTTTGAATGTTAGTGAAAATACGATAGTATGGAAGCTACAACCTTGCCCTCTGCGATCTCGCCTGTCAATGCAGTCATTATACATATGAGATTGTTATACATATACAAGAAGTTTATTAGATCGTGCAGGAATGCCAAGCAAGGATGTATAGGGAGGCATGATTGCATGTACTTGCTGATCGAGCTCAGCCTTGCTTGCCCTTTACGCCCGTGATCTTGTCACCCGTGTGGAAATCTAGAGCTTTCTTCTCTTACCACTACGTACTCCCCCAACTCTCATTACTCTTACTTTCTTCAGTTTTATTGGCAATATCAATTACAATGATGCGTTATCAATTAAATAATAACTCTATGTATGCCTATAAACTAAATTCGAAATAATATATTATATTCAGTATTCGTAGAACATATATGTATGTTCTACGAGTATGTACCGGTATGTCATATGTATGCCATGTATTAACGGAGCCGTTTCAGACTGGGGCCATACTTTTAACTCGCAAGTTAACATAAATACTTACGCTCTATTTTCTTGTCTAAGATTGGTGGATTTTGCTTGAAAGGGCGTCAATGATTGGCTGATGAACTTACGATCTCTTAACTATTTTTGAAAGTATGGGCCCTGCGAGCATCAGTGCGCATGCAGTGGCGTGCCACATGGAAGCGTTCTTGGTCCTATTTTGTTCGTCGCTTTTATAAACGATCTACCAGAAGCAGTGTCCAGCGTGTGCCATGTATGCCGACGACACAAAAGTTTATTATACAGTGAAGAATGCGTCAAATAAAGCGCAATTACAAGATGATCTTGACAGCTTAGTTAACTGGGCTGATACGTGGCAGCTGCGGTTTAATGCTGACAAGTGTAAAGTACTTCACCTCGGGAAGAACAATGAACAGCAAGATTACAGTATGAGAAGACATGGTTGCAACGAGAGAATAATGATTGAAAAGTCTAGTGTGGAAAAAGATCTCGGAGTTTACGTCGACAACGAGCTGAAAATTTCTAAGCATGTTGAAACGCAAGCTAACACATCCAACAAACTTCTTGGACTAATCAGACGCTCATACGAGTTCCTAGAAGCAGAAGCGATGAAGCAGTTGTTTGTTGCCGTCGTGCGCCCTAATCTAGAGTTTGGAAACGTTGTGTGGTCACCGAGATTTGAAAAGGACAGAAATTTAGTAGAGAGTGTTCAAAGTCGTGCAACAAGGATAATTCCGGGCATGAAGGGCAAGTCATATGAAGGAAGATTGAAGATTATGAAGCTTCCAAGCCTCAGTTATCGACGTCTGCGTGGGGACCTCATTGAAGCATACAAGTATACTCATGGTCTATACAAGGTCCCAGAAGGATTACTAGAATTTGAAACAAGAACCAACACCAGAGGCCACAACTATAAACTAAAAAAAATACTGCGCTGCAGCTTCTCCACGCGACAAAATTTCTTCTCGCTTCGAATCACCGACTTGTGGAACGGCCTTTCCGATTACGTCGTTGGCGCTCCAAGTATGAACGCGTTCAAGAACAGACTAGATAAAGCTATGAAGAAATATATATTTAGACTTGAAGTGCCTGGCACCATATCGAACCCGGTGGAAGACTAGTATATATTTCAAACTATCGTCAGGCCTGAAAAGATCCGGTCAAATGACACGATTTTAGATCTTCTGTGAAGAAGGCATGAAAAGTAAAAGAATCGGCAACAGGCCATATCAGGCATAGGTACTCTTCAGCGCCGGCATCACTATGTTATGTTATGTAGTTGAGAAAGAATCTTTTAAACGCGCTAATTCTTCGTTTGCTTTGTGTAAACAAACGAGAAAGTTTGAAAATCAATTCTTTACAACGACGTTCACCCTAGCTAATTCATGGATTCGGTAGAAATTATATCTAAACTTGATTTGGTGCTGAAAACATGTAATTATACATTAACTGACGGCTCTGGCATGCACAAGCTTCTTCAACTTTTTTGCCTAACGTACGATGTTGTGAATATTATATGAGAATGTGTCAAGCAGGGTTCTCGTTTAGAAATATTTTGAGCGTTTGTGCCATCAGAAAATAAAGAAAATACCGTTCATTCTTTTACTGTGCGATTACAGGTTTTGCCCAGTAAAAGACAGTTTTCCATACTGCATGATGCCGGATTTTTAATTCATTGGGTGACCGCATGGCCTTTGATCATTTATGAACAATCGTTTATTAATGGGTTCGTTTCAGGATTAAAATTCATTAAGTAAATCGTTACTTCTCTGAATAAATGCTCTTATTATATTTAATGTTTGTTGTTTTGACCCACACTCTTCAAGCAAAAGGCATGTGTTCAGAAGGGGTCTAACAGAAGGGTCTATTTGCAGGCAACAAGACCACCATGCTGGTCCAGGGGTCTAACTGAACGGTCTGTTTGCAGGCAACAAGACCACCATGCTGGTGCAGGGGTCTAACTGAACGGTCTGTTTGCAGGCAACAAGACCACCATGCTGGTGCAGGGGTCTACATTCGACGTGACGTGGCATCTGGCATACCCTCATCAAGGGGGCTACCGCATCGAGCTGCTAGACCAGCAGCAGCGCGTCGTCGCAGACCTCACCAACAGCGACGGCGAGACCCTGCTAGTCCAGGGAGACCCTACGTGAGTCCAAGGCTTTGGCATGTTACGAAAATTTTAAATTTTGTTCGATATTTTTTTACCTTTTTTGCTTTCGTCCATACGATTTAAGATAATTATTATATTACCATTATTGGCTCCTGAAAGAATATTGTAATGCCTTTATTGGCTCTGGAAATGGATTAAATGGCAACTTTATGCATTTGTTGTCTTGCAAAAACTGACGTGTGAAAAATTATCATTAAATTCGCAATAATTTGAAGTTAAGAAAAAGTGTTCGTTCTGTGTTTGTGTGAAAAATGAAGCACTTGATTGCTTACGTCAACTCTATGACACACCTAGTCCCATGACACACCTAGTCCCATGACACACCTAGCCCCATGACACACCTAGCCCCACGACACACCTAGCCCCACGTCAGCTTCTGATTTGGATTACCAGAAGCTGGGGCGACTCTAAATTTTGTTAGGGTTGACACACCTAGTCCCATGACACACCTAGTCCCATAGTCCCACGACACATCATGCCCCATACGCCGCCTTCATCACGGCCGTATACCGCAGGGCGCAGACACAGCGCGTGACGCTGCCCCAGGACACGCTGTGCAGCGGCTGCGTGCTGCGTCTGCTGCGGCAAGCGGCCGAGTGGGGGCCGCGGTACCAGTTCTGGTCCTGCGCTGATGTTGACATCGTCAAGCGTGGGTATTAGGGGTAGGGTAGGGTATTAGGGGTATTTAAATATAAATACCCTATTAGGAGTAGGGTATTAGGGGTAGGGTATAAGGGGTAGGGTATAAGGGGTCGGGTATTAGGGTATTTAAATATAAATACCCTATTAGAGGTACAGTATTAAGGGTATTTGAATGTAAATACCCTATTAGGGGTAGGATATAAGGGGTCGGGTATTAGGGGTAAGATTTTAGGGGTAGGGTATTAGGGGTATTTAAATAAAAATGACCTATTAGGGGGAGGGTATTAGGAGTAGGGAGGCTGATCAAGGGGTAAATATGAGGAAGGTGGGTGGTGAAATGGGAAGGTAATGATGATAGTTGAGAGAGGAGGGCGATGGTTAGGAGGGAAGATGAATTAAAAATGTGGTAATTCAGTGACACTAGTAGGGCTGGAAGCGAGATTGTCGTTGGTTTCAATTTGTTTCTTTTTAGTCTATGGTCTTGTAATAAATTTTGAAATCTCCTCTAGATTATAAAGGCTCTAGAATTGTCCATGTAGACATGATTTACTTCATGTTGATGCTGAATGTGCTATCATCAGGCATCATCGAATAACTTGAGGCAGCGTTTCTTGATACGCGATGATGCTGTAAAACATTCCATATGACAATCATTATGGCTGTCATGACTGCATACTTATTATGCTGACGCTCTGTCAACCTAACACAAACTCGCTTACTCGAACTCTACTCGTTTTCTTTCTTATCGCTCATTTTAACCAACATTTCTTCATATTCATTCATTCAACATGGGTGTTGGTAAAATGATGTTAAAGGCTATCTATATCTTAAAGGCTATATATATTCTTACAGGCTATATCTGTAATTGATCTATATAATTGATCACCTGCCTGTTCGAATATTGCAGGCTGAGGACGACAGCCATCACGTTAATCAAAAGCATTAACCTCTACTTGAACTTTACCCTCTACTTGAACTTTAACCTCTTGAACTTTAACCTCTACTTGAACTTTTACCTCTACTTGAACTTTTACCTCTACTTGAGCTTTAACCTCTACCCAAACTTTAGCTTCTACTTGAACTTTAACCTCTACTTGAACTCTAACCTCTACTTGAACTTAGTACATGCCAAATCAACCAACATTTTATTTAAATATAATAACTTCATAAATTGTTCAGCCATTCGTTTGTAACGAACTCGTTCTCTTTCATGCTGCCTACAGGCGATAATTCTTCCCAAGAACAATCCAGTGAGTAACAGGAGTGTTTAATGTAAATAATTTTGTTTACTTTAAACTTCACGGTGACCAGTTTTTTCAACGCACCATCAGTCATTTAGAATGAATATGTATAGAATATTTCCACCTATACATGACACAAATACAAATATTTGCTGATGATAAGTGCCCGACGACTGCCAATAGTCGCCAATTTCAACGAAACCGTTTAAACAACTTGTTTTTTCAACATTTTCATTCTAACAAATTTGAGAAAAAACTCGGTCATATAATCACAAACTAACGCTGGGCCTCGGTCATAATGCCGAGTCATCCACCGAGCTAGAATTAATGGTCAAAATTAGGCGCGTTGATTCGTTGATATTAACGTACCTACTCGTAGATTAAATACCGTAGGCGTTGCGAGTAAAAAACCTAGGTGCATCTGTTCGTTTAAATCTCGCTTTCACTGCTGTATAAAATTTGATTGTCAATTTATAGAAATTTAAAATAAAATTGTCGATTTCATTTGTCGTTGGAATGAGAGCAAAGCTGTCGAACACAAACCTAGCTTTTAAACCTGCTCTGGAGCCATCGTCTATATACTCTCGATATGCAATTAAAGTATCCTCTACAATTGGCCTGAGAAAATTTACGAAATGCGCTCATCTTTTTTTCGATTATTAACACTATCTCGTACCACTGTACCAAGGAGAAAATTCATTAAAAATATAATTAGTTTGCCCACATTATAATCTAACCGTAAAATTCCAGCCAAGAAAACAAAAAAAAAAAATTGTAAATTTTGTAGGCGTTTTGACCTAGTATATAACATAACGCATTTCAACTTGTTTACTTCCTTTTCAGCAATATTAACTTGTTTAACTTTTGTAAAAGAATTTCAACTTGTTTTGGCTTACTACAGGCCGCTTAATGCGATATCATAACGCAATTTCAACTTGTATTGGCTTACTACAGGCCGCTTAATGCGATATCATAAAGCAATTTCAACTTGTTTTGGCTTGCTACAGGCCGCTTAATGCGATATCATAACGCAATTTTAACTTGTATTGCTTGCTGCAGGCCGCTTAATGCGATATCATAACGCAATTTCAACTTGTATTGCTTGCTACAGGCCGCTTAATGCGAGAGAAGTGCAGCAAGAACGGCATCTACATGGTGGACAAGTGCCGCTGTAACCCAGGCTACTACGGCGCCTCTTGCCAGTACTACAACGAGTGCGAGACTGACGCAGACTGTGGTACTTATGGCAAATGTGTTGACATCGACGCTACTTCCTATCCCAAGAAGCAGTGCTACTGTCAACAGGGCCGCTTCGGCAGCAAGTGCAGTAAATGTGAGTCATGAGTGCAGTAAATGTGAGTCACGAGTGCAGTAAATGTGAGTCATGAGTGCAGTAAATGTGAGTCACGGGACTCTGGGTGAATACACGAGTAATATGTTCAATGTTACCCATGTTCAATATTATACAATAATATGTTCAATAATAATATGTTGTTAATATATTCAATATTACCCAATAATATGTTCATGGGTAATATGTTCAAGGAGTGACACATTTTCTGCACAGACCAATTGTTCTTTATCTGGCCAAACAGGGTAAGCATGACCCACAGAAAAGTAATAAGTTTTTCGCTATTATGACAAAGCCTCGCCCATTTTTGTGAGTGATATGTTAGGTATCATAATCATTATCCTGATGATTTGTGAACGTTGTTCAGGAGTACTCGACGTTCTTGACGCTATTTTTAATTAACATTTCTTCATCTTCAATTGTTCATTTAAGTCAAGATAGGATTTTGATTGAAAAATGTTATAAAAAATTACTCGATATATTTCATCCTGTAAACCTCATTTACTTACTAAGACATTTTTCATTTCGCTGCCTCAGAATACTATAAATTACTGGCCGGTTAACATGGGTGCGTCCTCATGCGTCCTTCACATTATTTTGATACCTGACTGAAACAGTTTACATTTTTCCAGCCTCGCTTCTGCGCCAGGCGAACCAAGTTAACCTGAACATGTTCGTAAAGAAAGAACTTGGCCCTCGGCTGGTGATGTACTATCGCTTCGTCAAGAACCCTGACCAGACGGACCAGATAGAGGTAGCACTGGTAGGTAATGGTACCTCGTACATAGCAGTGGGCTGGAGACCTAGCAGTGTTACCACCACATGCCGACAATTCCCTTACATCGCTGGGGATGTTGGGGGGACCATGTGGAAGCAGCAGGACGCCGCGCTGTTGGATGCGATACAGAAGAAGAAAAACGAAACGTCTACTAAATCTGGACCAGCAACTGCTCCTGAACCCGAACCCGAGTCGGAAAGTGAACCCGAACCCGAAAGTGAACCTGCGTCCGGCACTACTAGTCAGCCGGAACCCGAACCTGAGCCTACCAGTAGTCCGAAAGAACCGAAACCAGAACCGACCACGGGAACCACGACTGAACGCGCGACTCAGGGCGACGTCACCGAGAAACCCCGCAGCCTGTCAGGTATGTGCCTCTTCCCCTTAACTTCCCCGCTACTTCCCCTTGACTTTCCCGCGACTTTCCCGCGACCTCCCCGCGACTTTCCCGCGACTTTCCTGCGACTTTCCCGCGACCTCCCCGCGACTTTCCCGCGACTTTCCTGCGACTTTCCCGCGACCTCCCCGCGACTTCCCCGCGACTTTCTCTTGACTTCCCCGCGACTTCCCCGCGTATGTTAGTACTTGAGGCTTGCATGTCACGGGCGTGGGGATTAGGCTGGTAATACTTTAATGTGCATGTGCTCTCTTTATATCAGCTACACTCCTCATAAACCCTAGTGTGGTCACCAGTTTCGCTGCTACCTTATTGAAGTCGCAGTAACTGTCATTGAAGTAACTTTGATCGTGGTAAATATTATTGCAGTAATTAAAGGACCTGGCTTTAAATTTGGTATCAGTGGAAAACATTGCACTAATTAATAGGTTCTGTCGGTATGGTGTCCATTTTTGCTCTAAGTAAATTTGCCGGCTTCTTAACCAACCTTAACCCATGCTCTCATAATCCATCATATAAATCTAATGTTAAGGTTATTTATACATGGAATTAAGCGTGCGTATTCAATAAAAAAATGCATTTATCTCATAAAACAATTTGTATGCACACAGTTCCTATTATGTTTGTAGCATCTAAGCTTGTTGACGATTACAATACTGTTAAGGTATAGCCATCAGATTTGAACGTGTGTATTATACTCATACGCACTATATTTGAACATATGTACTGCATAACTATGTTAATCTATAGCTGATACAAAAGCCAGCTGTCTTAGTTGAGTAACCATCTCTTCAATGCCCGAATTCGCAAGTTACAAGCCAAGTCTTCGTTAATGCTTCAATTATTGTTTGTAATTATTACAATTATTGCGCATTGTAATATAGCTTCATTATGCGGGATGTGGACGCCTCATCGCGTAGATGTTGCCAACGCCAGGTGGATCTGACGAAGAGTTACGCAAAAATTGTCATCAAATCTTTCTTATTTATTGACTTCGTATGGAAGATGTTATTTCCAAAGGATGTTTTCAGCTCAAACCATATACCGTACACGTGAAAAACATTATTTATGGTTTTATGGTTCCGTTTAAGCAGCCATGCTGAGGTTAACTTGACATTCTTGCTGCAATTTTCGCCCCTAACTGAGGCGTCTGTGAGCCTCTGTGGCCACAATTAGAATGTCCACCAACTTCCCGCAACCCGAACACCCACTAACTTACCGCAACCAATAGAATTTCCACCAAATCCACACATCCCGTTCAACGACCTACCCAGGATTTGAAACAACTCAGCGTCCTTCCATCCCTAGACCTCCTGCGTCCTTCCATCCTCTGACCTCCTGCGTCCTTCCATCCTCTGACCTCATGCGTCCTTCCATCCTCTGACCTCCTGCGTCCTTCCATCCTCTGTCCTCCTGCGTCCTTCCATCCTCTGACCTCATGCGTCCTTCCATCCTCTGACATCCTACGTCCTTCCATCCTCTGACCTCCTGCGTCTTCCATCCTCTGACCTCCTGCGTCCTTCCATCCTCTGTCCTCCTGCGTCCTTCCATCCTCTGACCTCATGCGTCCTTCCATCCTCTGACATCCTGCGTCCTTCCATCCTCTGACCTCCTGCGTCTTCCATCCTCTGACCTGCGTCCTTCCATCCTCTGACCTCCTGCGTCCTTCCATCCTCTGACCTCCTGCGTCCTTCCATCCTCTGACCTCCTGCGTCCTTCCATCCTCTGAACCATTGCGTACAACATTTCTGTCACGTAGAGAAGTCCTATGGATGCTCACGATGTTTTAATTTTGGTCGACAAGCGATGTAATGGTCATGGCGAAATACTATGACCTGCCCTGATAACTTTTGTCTATATTTTCTTATGTAACAATTTGGGATATTCATGATAGTTACAGCAGCTCCTGCATACGTTTGGCTGCTGCTTGTTGTGTTCTCAGTTAACAACGCCACGAACTCATGTCCCCATCTCTCCGGCATTTGCCTCTGTTCTCCAGCTGTTAGTTCTGCCTATGCCTTCCTGTTAGTTCTGCATATGCTTTCCTGTTAGTTCTGCCTATTTTTCCTTGTTAGTTCTGTTCCTGACTCCTTGTTAGTTCTGTCCTTGTATCCCTATTCTATCATATCTACATTTTTCAATTCTATACAATCCCTATCTCTCCATCAGCCGCTAGTCCTATTCTTCATCAGTTTTGTCCTAGCAGTTCTAGTTCTGGCATCATGCTTCATCACTGAACATGCTATGGAGAACAGCGCTGTGCACGAGCGAGCGTTACTTCCAGGTTCTCGCATGTACTGTAATATTTTTCTCGCGCTTTATGAGGCGCATGCTCCATCTTAACTTTTTTCTCTAATGTAGTTTTACTGCCTGGCCGCCCACAGAAGAAAAACTCATTTATTCGAGAACTTTTCTCGGGGTGGAACATTATACCCACATTTTAGATAGAATTGGGTATTCTTTTTCCTTCATTGTATTTCTAATTATAACCCTTTTCTGTATTCTACTTTTTTATCATTCTCAACAAGCACTTAATGTCAACTGCAACACATAGCAATGCCTAAATTTCACACCATCGTAACGTAAATATACTTTAATCACCCATATGCCTCTGCACTGAAGTACTTACGTTGTTACTGTCATCTAATTTATTTCATTGCCACATTTCTATCATGACAACCTGTATAAGAATTTTTAAAATATTTTTAAATTTTTATAACATTTTTGAAAGTTTTTGAGGCCTGAATCAAGTTAATTAGATGACGCTCCCTTAAGTAACCAGCCTATATATATACAGTAATTTTGGGTTTAAGCGTGCTAGCTTTGATGACCACAGCTTCTGTTAAAACTAATAAATGTTTCCATCTTAGTCCAAATAAGCTATATCAAGCACTTCAAAGCAGAGATCATCCCAACAGAGGAATATTACAGACTCCAGGACCAGATGAGAGACCAGCAGAGGCGCTGAAGGCCGACCCGGATATTTCCACAACATGTTGCACTGAACGTTCTACTCGTAGAGGTTTTGGGAAGTGGAACAAGTCCCGGCAGGCTGGAAGGAGGGACATCTCGTAAAAAATTTCAAAAATGGAGACTTCAGCCAATGCGGGAATTACATAGGCATCACTTTTGTCCAAGTGGCGATCAGGGTTCTCAAAAAGGGCGAACTGAATGTCCCAACGGAATTTATGATTCGGGACCGCCTGGCAAGCTTCCGACAAGACCAATTTTTTAAAGGCCAAGCGACTCTTCAGATCATCGTAGAACAGTCCATCGAGTGGAACTAGCCTCTATACGTCAATTCTGTAGACCACGTGAAGGGATTCGGCATGCAGTGTGGACCGAGAGACGCTGCGTGTGGGAACTGCTGTGACACTATACCGCATCTCAAGGAAAATCGTCAACCTCATGCGTAACTCATATGACAGACTGAGATGCCGAATATTGCGTGAAGGGACAGAGAATAAGAAGCTTTGAGATGAAGGCGAAGGTCAGGCCCAATTGTAAGCTTTCACTTTTTCTTCATGATCGCAGAAATTCAGTGGAAACAATTGGCTTGTCAGACGATACTTGAATAATGTTGATACTTGGATTTTTGGTCCGAATTCATCTGCGACCGGCCTGGGACCAACTATATTACTGTATAGATGTGATTTTAATCCAAATTTTGCATACTGCCGCATTTTCATAAATTCAATAATATTCAAACTTCAGACAATTCTTCGCCGCGTTTTCTTCCGCCTTTTCATTACCGTCACCATCCTTTTTCACTTTCTGTCGCTGCTTCAATTGTCCCAGTTGAATTCGAGAAAGACATTTTCAACTTTTCTGCAGCGATTTTTGTGCCTTCTTGCCAACTTCCTACCCTCAAGTTCTATAAGAAGCGCACAAGTTTACACTAATTCTACCTTTTTTTACATCCGCTGCTTGTACCACAGCTGCGACTGGACCCCAAGCTGCTTCTACTGCTGCCACTAGACGTAGTAGCGAACCTTCTTCGCTTCTTTCCCCTAATCCTGAATTCACTGCTGTGGCTCCTATGATTCCTCCTTTCTTTACGATCACATCCCAGACAAAAATGACGAGTACTCTGACGTCTGCTGGAACTCCTATGACATCTTCTGGTACTTCTCAGATGTATCCTATCACCACTCCGACATCTTCTAGCACTCCTATAACGTTTTATAACACCTCTTTGACGTCTTCTAGCACCCCTATGACGTCCTCTAGCACTCCTATAATGTCTTCTAGTGCCTCTATAGCGCCTTCTAGTGCTCCTACAGCGTCTTCTAGTACTCTTTTGATGTCATCCACCACATATCTATCCACCACCTCTTCAACATCTTCGACTACGACAACCACTAATCCTGCTTTGACCAGCGATGGGACTACTTCTACCACACCCACTACAACACCTACAACCACACCCGCTACAACACCTACAACCACACCCACTACAACACCGACAACCACACCCACTACAACCACTACAACACCTACAACAACTCCCACTACAACTCTACAACCACACCCACTACAACACCTACAACCACACCCACTACAACACCTACATCTACTACTACTTCTCTCCCTATCACATCAACTACAGCGGGGGTGTCTACCTCCTCTTCGTCGTCTACCAGACTGCCCTCGACGTATTCTACAACTACCAGCACGCCTACAACAACGACGTATTCTACATCTACCAGTACACCTACAACAACAACGTATTCTACCTCTACCAGGCAGCCCACAACTACATATAGCACATCTACAACCACGCCTTATACCACTACTTCTACTACCGCGTTCCCTACAACCAGCACATCAACATCGTCTACAACAACCGAGCGTAGGAGACAGAATAAAGGTGAGGAGCTTCGACCCACGTCTTTCTCTGAGTGACGTCGGACCTCAAGCTTGATAGCTACTGGCTCGTGATTATTTTAGTATTTTTATAAATTTTATGCTTTTGTGACAAATCCGTCAGAAGATTGATCAATAAATGTGCTTATGTTTTAATATTGTATTATCACTGTTCACGCAATTGATGTTCAAAAACTTGCATAATCTAATCTAATGGCAGGACGCTATTATAGTAGAGAAAGACGTCCTGTAGTCTCGTCTGATTGGTACTGTTATGAATGTCTGTTATTTTTTAATTTAATAAAAGCGCTTCCTTTTGTTGTATTTATTCGAGCTGCTATAGATGCCTACCTGCCATGTATTTATTTTTACGTCGAGTGTCTGCATGGAACGTTAATTAATTAAATGTATAATATTGAGTTCATTTATTTCTCACCGCTATCATTCACGCAATTTAATTCGATGACACCCTGTAAAGTTAGAAATTTTCTTACGTAGATTTGAAATATACGTAATGTTCTTACGTAGATTTGAAATATACGTAATGTTCTTGAGTAGATTTGAAATGTACGTAATGTTCTTGAGTAGATCTGAAATCTACGTAATGTTCTTACGTAGATTTGAAATATACGTAATGTTCTTGAGTAGATTTGAAATATACGTAATGTTCTTGAGTAGATCTGAAATCTACGTAATGTTCTTACGTAGATTTGAAATCTACGTAAGTTCTTAAGTAGATTGGAAATATACGAAATTTTCTTACGTAGATCTGAAATCTACCTAATGTTCTTACGTAGATTTCTAAAGCCTATCCTGGTACTCAAAGAAATGAGTGAGACTGTCCCAAAAGCGATGCACCTTTTGCCTTGTGTCAGTCATCCCGATCGAAGTACGTCTCACTGCTGCGTCCGCCCTCTGGTGTAAGAAAGTGTTTCACTAGTTGCACAATATAAACCATACATTTTTATGAGGGATGAGTCAGTCAACGTGTTTTGTTATTTTAATTATTTTCTTTTTGTTTTCGTATTTTTAATTAATTTGTTATTATTTATTTGCTGTGCTACTTTATGTTACGTCACGCGCCATATATGATGGCTTGTCTGCCACTTTACGATGTACAATTTTTAGACCGTTAGTTCACTTGTTAATATGATTGGTAATAAATTGATCCATTTTATTAAGTTCTATTGTGATACATTCTTCTATTTCTTATTTCTTTAGATTGCGTTTTTGCAATGTACACGAATTGGGACATTTTTCGTTTGCCGCATTACCGGTTTTAATTTTGTTTTAATGTAGGATTTGTATTTTTATTTGTTCGAACATTTCTTTGTGGTTATTTTTGTTGTGCATTACATAAGAAATGATTTAATGACGTACAATTTAATAAACAATTAACTCCTCGCATTATCCTGCTCACTCACGTACAGTATCCTATCCCTGTACACGGTCCTATATTAACTCCATTTTGCTCACTTCTTCTCCATGCTTTCTTTTCTTGCTTGTTGCTCCTGTTTTTGTTAGCATGTTCAAAACTTGTATGCGCTTTATTGCACAATTTTTGCTGTGTTTTCTCTGCCTGTCTTGAGTGATTAATCAATTAGAAAACTTTTAAAAGTCTGTAATATTTTATTGGTTCACATTTTCAAGGATTTTGACTCGGCAACAGGCAAGTCGGTCTTGATTGAATTATTTCTGAATTACTATATTATTTTTCCTATTAAGTATATTATAGGTATTATTTCATGACATATTTTTCATAAAATAAAAAATAACTTTATGGTTGCCGCCATGTACAGACCGCCTGTCAGGGCTGCTGGTGCCCAACAACAGAGGCAGGAGGAGTGTCATCCAGCAACGCAGGCTGTCGTGAGTACATCTCGTATTTGTATTAATGATACTATAATGCATTTAGATAATTACTGACACCTTCGATTAATTCATTCGATCGTTTCCAATGTGCATAGTAAGTTATTTATACCTCCAATTGATCCGTTCATTTATAATGCGTATAACAAATTGATTGCTTCTACGTATAGCGTATAGAAAATATTGATATTTTCATTCAATCCTTTCATTTATAATCCTTATTGGTTATTTAAACGTTGAAATAATCCATTCATTTTTATATTCTTTCAAATTTTCAATTAACACATTTATTCATAATGTGTGTTGGAAATTATTGAAAGCTTCGAAATATACATTAATTATCCGTAGATAAATTCATTATCCGTTTAAACATAAAAATCCTTGGCTAGTGAACGACTGCCGACCGGATTGGTACTCATACTCGGTTCATTCTAATAAATATTATGTCACTTGAGAATTTTAAATATGTCTTTTCATCAGGCATGTTAGCATATTGCAATGTGAATATATTGGAACATACATAAAAAAATCCATTCAATTAGAGTGCACGGATTAGCATGAAGAGAAGTTTAGACAAAATTAGTCCCCGTGTTGCATGCATGGGGTTCTTACATGACGTTAATTGGTAAATTGTATTGTTGGTACTTTTAAACTCGCGTTATTACAAAACAAAAGTCGTATTACAGATGCTGGTGTTTAATAAAAAGCATATGAATGAAAGGCTCTCCTCGGAATATTAATGTTTATAAATCTTTCCGTGAATTTTCTGTTACGATTCTATGAATTATTTTGAGCAGACGAAGCAGGCGGTTCGCAGTCCCGCTACTCAAGTCGGGCGGCAACGAAACTGTCTCCGGGGAAGTGGTTACCTCCACTCAAGCAGAGCCTGAGCCTGAATCAAAGGCTGAACCTGGATCGAAGGCTGAACCCAATGCCAAGGCTGAGCCTGAGCCTGAAGCCGAGGCTGAGCCAAAGTCTGAGGCTGACTCTAAAGCTGAGCCTGAGCCTGAAGCTGAACCCAAAGCTTCAGCCGAGATCGGCGCTAATGCCAAGATGGATAGTAAGTGTCTCTTTCTTATTTTGATCTCTCACTCTCAGTAATTATCTCTATTTGTTTTATCTTGGAACCACATTTCGGCTTGCTTTCTATATCCTTGAAAATCGTAATTTTAAAAGAACCAAAGGAAATTTCTAAAAGAACTAATTAATGTCAAGTTTATTTCTTCTTAAAATTAAAATAAAAATTGCTCGTGCTCTAATACCGATGATAGTGTTCGAAGAACTTTACATAAGGGGTGATGTTCATAAATTCAACTTGTGTGATTATACTAACAAATTTAGAATATGGGCAAATTTGAAACTCTACATTATTCATGAAAATCATGAATACCTCCGTGGTATTGAAATGGTATCTGAGTAATGCCGTGGTATCCCCATGACATTACTCAGTACCATCCCTACACATCCCCAGGGTTGTCAGGAGATACCCCGTGGGTGCCGCGGGATGCGGGACTGCACGCTATGGACTGCACCGACATCGTGGTGGGTACCGCACACGGTAACAGTTACCGTGTCATGGATTACTACACCAGGGACCGGTCTACTCCCCGGCCCGACTCCTTTTGGGGAGGAGAAGACAGCATCACGGCGGCCCTGGGCTGGGAGCAGGACGGCGTCACCACCATCGTCTTCCGCAAGCCTGTCCTGGGTACGATAGATACTAATGCTGGTAGTGTAATAATATTTATATCATCATCTATTATTTTTAATTACCTTACTTTTACGTCAAGCCCGTGTGAATAATGTAACATTTATATCACTATCTATTATTTTTAATTACATTTGTTTTACGTCAAGCCCGTTACTGCTAGCAGATCTTAAAGTAACATTTATATCATCACCTATTATTTTTAATTGCTGGGATGTATTTATTACGACTCACCCCTCACCCCACCTGCAGCCACACACCCCAGCGACCAGGCCATAGAGAAGGGCCCCATGCACGTGATCTGGGCCCTGGGCCAGGAGCCGGGACGCTACGTACACAGCCCCCCGTCAGGTCTCGAGAAGGGGGCGCCCTCCGTCCCCGACTTCTACAGGAGGGATGAACTCAAGTACCACGGCCGGGGTGACCAGAGGGGCACGCTCACCATGGAACTCCTGGGTACGTTGTAGGGGTACTTGATGGGGTACTAGAATGAACCCCCACAACGTACCCTTTCTAGTACCCATTCTAGTACCCCCACAGTTATAGTTCTCTGAGGATACTAGAAGGGGTACGTTATGGGGTACTAAATGGGTACTTGATGGGGTAGGTTATAGGGGTACCTAAAGGGGCACGTTGTTGGGGTACTAGATGGGGTACGTAATGGGGGTACTAGAATGGGTACTTGATGGGGTAGGTTATAGGGGTACCTAAAGGGGCACGTTGTTGGGGTACGTAAAGGGGTACGTTATGGGCGTACTTGATGGGGTAGGTTGTGGGGGTACCTGAAGGGGTACGTTATGCGGGTACTGGAAGGGGCACGTTATTGACGGATGGCTTGTAACTCATCCACAAACAAAATCTCTCAATCATACAACAATTTTAAAATTATTAACCACCTCTAAATCCTCCAGGGGATACAGCCTCCCGCGCCCCCGGGGCCCAGACCGTGGACTGGTGTGGGGGACAGTTCGGGTCCCCCGCGGGGTGCTCGGTGCGGGACAACACCTGCAAGTACCACGCGCGGTGGGAGTACCTGGAGGGGGAGGACCTGGTGCGGTACTCCGTCACGTCCTCGGCCCCCCAACGCTGGACCGGCATCGGCTTCAGCGACAACACCAAGATGGTAGATAACTGGTAGATGAAGGTAGATAACTGGGTGGTAGATGAGGATAGATAACTGCACGGTAGATGAGGGTAGATAACTGGACGGTAGATGAGGGTAGATAACTGGTAGATGAGGGTAGATAACTGGTAGATGAGGGTAGATAACTGGATGGTAGATGAGGTGGACGGTAGATGAGGGTAGGTAACTGGACGGTTGATGAGGGTAGATAACTGGGTGGTAGATGAGGGTAGACAACTGGGTGGTAGATGAGGGTAGATAACTGCACGGTAGATGAGGGTAGATAACTGGATGATATATGAGGGTAGATAACTGGATGATATATGAGCTGTCTCTTATACACATCTAGATGTGTATAAGAGACAGGGGTAGCCAAGTNTATTAACACAACACGATAATTTCTCGCCCAAGTTACATCGTCGCCATATTTTTTTATAACAATGCATCAGTCACGAGCATTCAAGAGAGCGAGTCATAAGCTCCTGCTTTCAGCCTGTATTCTTGCCGTGTTGTTAATTTCACATTTAGAAAATAGTTTATTATAATGAACGCTATATAATGTGCTTTTATTAACAACTATTTATAATGTAGGATTGTCAGTGACCACTAATTCTTTTCAATGTGCGCTTTGGTTCTATCTTTTGATCAATACCTTGGTATATAAACTTTTTATGGTTTCTTTGGCCTTATCATCTTCCTATTCCTTTGTCCCTTCACTCACGAATTTTATTACCCTGACCTGATCACTTTCTCTTTGTATTTTCCAAACGCTATTGTATTCCACTAACATTTCTCCCCTCATTTTCTTCCCTCTTTACCCTCACGCTCTCGCTCCTCCCAATTCGGTCTCCGGTGACCCACCACCGCGTCGTGGACACCCCACACCCCCAGCAGATTTCCCCCAGCCACGGGTCAGGACCCCAGTTCCCCGTGACTTACGCCACTCAGTACGGGTCATCCCCGTCCTTCGGGAAGCTGTCCATCTCCTCGCACGGGTCCTCGTCGGGCCCGGACAACATGACCCAAGTTGATGGCCCCACAGAACATTTCCTCAGAGAAGGACATGCTTTACTTATACAAAAATGAATAACATTTATTCTTTTCGTAGTGAATGTTATGTGTTTATTACTTGTAAACTCTTTTGATTTTGTGTTGATGAATATTGCTAATCGTTACATTTCATTTGAAAGTTCGTTTAATCCAAAGTCTTGTTTTCGATTTATAAATTTTTGGGTCACGACACCTTTTCAATAATGTCTAAAAATGTATAAGTTCTACTTTAATGTGCATTTTAAATAACTCTCCGAAACTAACGTATCATACTAACAGACGTTTTACACTACTGGGACAAGATGTGTATAAGAGACAGTCTTTGTACTGGTGACACTTATCTTCGTCTCCGTGCTCACTTATCTTTGTACTGGTGACACTTATCTTCGTCTCCGTGCTCACTTATCTCTGTACTGGTGACACTTATCTTCGTCTCCGTGCTCACTTATCTATGTCTTGGTTACACGTATCTTCGTCTCCGTGCTCACTTATCTATGTCTTGGTTACACGTATCTTCGTCTCCTATTTTACGATTAATACTGCTAAGCGCAAAGCAAAACATGACTCATGAGTATCATCAATGCACGTGTGCTAACAACGTACCCTAACTCACACGTATCTCGTGCCCCAGGACCTAGCGTTCAGCGACAGCACGTGCCTGTACCTCGTATACCCTGTAGGAGGAGGACCTTTCGTCGCCAAGAGCAAGCTCCTCAAGAAACACGACGCGACGCCGCTCTTCTCCACCGAGCGCGTCTGTATTAGGTCCTGCAAGCCGAAGGGCGCAGGTATGTGATTACTGATGTAAATGTAAATATTCTCATGCAAATGTAAATATTTTATTTAAATGTATGAATATTCTGAAGCAAATGTAAATATTACTGATGCAAATGCATGAATATGCTCTAACATACTTTTTTGAGAGAGTAAATATTATTATCTTATAATATCTCACCTTGTATCAGCAGAGAGTAAACCTTATTGTAAGGGTATTTGTATCCCGCTATTAAATGAGCCACGTTATCAAGCGCGTCAATTATGTAATTGTGAACATAGCAAATGTGCGCGCGAAGGCCGTAGGCCTCCGACTTGGTCGCGCTGATTTGAACCATAGCTGATAATTCCTTTTGAGGCTCTCTTCCATCTCAGACCTTTACGATTTTGATCCATTGTACAATTTTGTAGACAAATTTTGGATATCTCCGCCTACAAGATTGATTTGCACCTTGTAATACAGTTTTCGAAATTTTCCAATCAGAAGCACTGATTTCCATCGCTTGACTTACCTTGAGATTAAGCCGAGCCAAGTAGCGAATGCCAAACGGACCTACTGCGAAGCCCAGGTTCTTTTGAGCACTATCATCGTTTATCATTTATCATCGTTTTTTTTTGTTGTTGTTGCATTTTTCAGGACAAATTTTTGTTAATGTCCTTAGGTAATTAAATGCTGAACGCAGCTGATAAATTGTGATGTCTGTAATGTATAATGTCTGTAACGTGTGATGTCTGTAACATCTGATGTCTATAATGTTTATTGTCTGTAATGTGTATTGTCTATAATATCTGTTTTATACGTCAGGAGACTTGGCTGGTACTGGTATCGTGTATACTACCACACCACGACCACCGCAGCTGCAGTACGAGGTTGACGTACTCCTGACGGGGTACCACAACTTCAGGGTTCCTGGTCAGGAAACTGAGAACTTTAGGACGCTGGCTAAAGATATAAAGGGCAAGATCATTGACAGCTTCCAGAAGCTGCAAGGATTCCAGGAAATGGATATTGCATCATTGTGAGAATTGATTGATATATTGAAAATTTATGTTGGTGATGTGCGTGGACTAGACTTTTCCATTTTTATTTCTTTTGCAACAAATATGAAAATTTATTTTAGTGATGTCCGTTGAATAAATTTTTTATTTTTATTTCTTATGCAACAAATATAGATTTAAGCGATAAGAAACTTCTCCACCGATCATAAAATCTTGAACTCAAGTGAAATACTGGTACATCTTGAATGCCTAACATCATTTTTTTGAGTAATCACAATATGTGTCTCGGTAGTCTTGCTGCACGGTAAAATGGTTGCAAGGCTTCAAGATTTGGGTAGGTCGAGTGTTATTTATTTATTATCCAATTATTTATAACTATAACTAATTTTGACACACTCACGATCTATGGAGGCTCGGGGCTGTCCCTTATATTTACGGATGTAGCGGCACATAAAATAATAAAATATTGCGCTCTTGAATGAATAATATATAATAATATATAATAATGAATAATATTTTAATGGCAGCGCAAATGACTGTTGATTTCTTTTGAGTTAGAGATATTTCTTCAGAACAATATATAATAGTTAGAGAATAATATACCTCTGCACATCTTCGTGTATATTTTGTGTGAGAAGATTAGGTTTTATAGTTGATGTTTTAATTACAATTAGGTTTTACAGTTCAATAGATTAAGGGTTCTTTATCGGAAATAATAACTTTACTCTTTTATTAGCAAAAGAAATAACTCAGTTTGCAATAATAACTCTGTTTAGCGTATTACATCTTATTATTAGTAAAATTATTTTTTTACGAAGCCACATTATTTTGATATGCATTATTTGTTGAAAATTTGTCATCATGGTATGCACCAATTCCTCGCTGCGCCAACCATTAACTTGGTTAATTCCGGTACCATTGACTCAATTAACTGCTCAACCATTAAACTTGGTGGCTGAAATGGTGCCTATTTCAGGACGCCAATGGCTAATGGGACTGTGAAGGCTGAGATCAAGTTGCTGCTCGACAAGAATGAGCACATGAAGGGGGGCGACCTCAAACCTCTTGTTGAAGGTGGGTCGTAGTTTACGTCCACCCTGAACTCAAAGGTGGAAAAAATAGGATTTTCTGTTATGATTTGCTCTATATTATTTCTAAGTATCTATAGGTTTTCATTTTCTAGACTTTTAAGATGTCACTTCATCAGGGTCTTAGTGAACCGCTTAAAATTGCCTGCCGTTTTTGTCCGCGCCATGAACTGCTTTAAGGTCAAGTTTCGGCGAGAGTTTTGCCGCTATTTATTAAGTTGGCCAAAAACATTAATACAGATTTTTTAGCATAGCAATAACTTATCTATCATTAATTCAATTAGCTTAATAATCATAAATTTTTAAACGTTGCAGACGAAACGAGCGGCAATGCGAAGGCGTCGAAGGTCTACGAGATCATCCACCGCGCCGTGGCTAACGGAACCCTCGGCGACCTGCCTGTAGACCCGAGCTACCTGCGCGTCAACCAGCTCCTAGGTACCAATCTACTCCCCCACCAGGTTCCTCTTCCCCCTAATTCCCCAGCTATGGGCCCGGTCACTGACAAGGATGATGAACCGGGTTCCCGACCGGTGAACCCGGTCTCTGGTACTGACAAGGATTACGAACCGGGTTCCCGACCAGCGAACCCGGTCTCTGGTACTGAAAAGGATTACGAACCGGGTTCCCGACCAGTGAACCCGGTCTCTGGTACTGACAAGGATGAAAAACCGGGTTCCCGACCAGTGAACTCAGTCTTTGGTATTGACAAGGATGAAAAATCAGTTCAACGTCCGGTGAACCCGGTCTCTGGTACTGACAAGGATTACGAACCGGGTTCCCGACCAATGAATCCGGTCTCTGGTACTGACAAGAATGACGAACTAGTTCCACGACCAGTAACCACAACTGTAGCAGGATCGTCGACGGTGATTCGCTCGGACATGGCCGGCGTTCCGACTGTGCCATCATTTGCAGCGTCCTCTCCTTCAGGTCTTTACAACAACCTCAAAGTGGACTTCAACCAAGCAAGCAGCCCGAGAACAAATTTAAAAAGTTCTGCTGGTTCTGCCTACCCCTTTATTGTTAACAATCCTTTCCCCAGCAAAGTTCAACCGGTCGGACCTTCACTGGGAAACTCTCCCAGCCGGACCAGCTTCCAGTACGAACCGGCGCCCCAAGCTGAGCCAGGACCTCGTCTTCAGCAATCCCCTTTCCAGTTTCCTGGCAATTCAGACGATTCCTCGAATGCTGGTACCACGAACGCCTCCAATCTTCTCCCCACGTACCAACGGACTAAGGGTACCACAGGTACACTTGAAGACACGAGGTACAACAAGCCCGTCTTCTGGGGCACCCAGCCAGGCAGGAACTGAAGATGGAAGACTTTCTATCTAAATATATATGTTATCTTTCAACTTCCTATAACCTACAGTTATAGAAAGTTTTAGATTCAAGTCCATTGGTATTGTTAAGTACCATTTAGACTGATGGTAGTCATGGTACTCCTCTTCCTAATCCAACATCACTAGCAATCATCGCAATCACTTCGGGCTTGAATTCGGATTTTGGCAACGTTTCGTAGCAAAATTGATCATGTTCAGCTTGCCCAATAAGATCGGCTGGAATTGCACGCAAATATATTGGATGCTAGTGTGAAAGCGGGCGTTACTCATAAAAGCGTTATAATAAATATACGTTATGCTATCACCAATTAATTTTTTGAATAGCGGCATTATTACTCATTGCCGACATTATTTCAGAATATTGAGATATTGAAAGGATTCCTATTTTTTGAGCGTTTAAATTGAATACTTTTCTTTTTTATTGAATTTGACTGCGATATGAAGACAAGTTAGAAACGAATTAAGTTGAGACGTCACAAATGTTTGTACTAAATAAGAAATTGAACTGTGTTTCAATTTCTTTATTTACTGCCTTTTATCCTTACTCCCGTTTCTTTTTAAATTATAAGAATCCTTACAAAATATTCTTGGGAATAATCAACTACGTTTTTCAATTAAATTTGCGTTGGTATCTAATGACAGTGCACCCAGCACACCTAATGTCAGGGTGGCTCGGATACCACATTCATTTGTATGTTGCACACCACAATTTTTGGTCATCATCTAACTCAGTTTCCTGTGTGTTTGTGTATGATGTTCGTGAATTAGTGCATCTCACACTAACCCTCTTAAAAGTGCCGAGGAATGTGAAGTAATGGGACTGTTTTTCTTAGTCTTTTCCTTAACATTTTGTAGATGTCGCTTAATTCGACTATTCTCTTTTAAACTGAAGAAATTATGTTCATCAATGGTCTTATTTTATGCTCTTTATTATCAACTTTTTTATATTTCATGTTCAATAAATCTTCTTTCGCTTACCTTTTGTTTGGAATTGGTCTACGTTTTTACTAAGCTCTTAAAATGCTAACTAACTTGATGTTCGTTTTGGTGCATCATTGTTTGAATATCCGTTATCTTGATACAAATTACAGCAGTAATTTTCCCTCAGTTCAGTCATGCTGGTAAACATTCAAGCTGCTCGCCCTGCCATGTTCTGCTCCTCCAACCAACATTCATTGCATTTCAGCAATCAAATCTCAATGCCTTTTATTCAATCGTTTCACTTGGAATAAAAAAATTTGGAAATGTAGAAAATTTCTAATTTTTTCATGTGTTGAAGATTCTCTGGACGTTGAAACGGTCGTTAAAGTCCCAGACATTTGCATTCCTGCGTACCCATTATCAAGAAGGTACGTTAACTCGTGTATACCTCACCAGAACTCGGGTATTTTGTGGCCGACTGTGGTTCTTCTGCTACCTCTTTTTTTCTTCATTTCTCCCACCATCTTTGAAATTTATCATATTCTGTAATTTATATTAGATTTATACCTAATCTACAAACAACATGTGAGCGAGCGAATGTCGTTTTTTTATTTCTAAATTAACTATTTATTTTATTTTAATGTTATGACTTGAGTTTGTGTGAATATTATTACGCATTTGTTTTTGCCACGGATTGACTGGCTAGTTCATGCTGGCTTCAACTGTACACATAGTATAATCAACGCTGCACCATAAGGATGATGTCACTACGCATTCCCGGCATGCAGCACCGCTTATTTTTTAAGTTACAATCTACGCTGGCCTCTGATGGCGATCACTCGGCAATCCCAAAGCCCATTTGCTTGCTGGAGCCATCAGTCAGCTTGCCCAATGATATCTTCCGAGATCGTAAAATATTAGATAATGTTGAAAGCAGTAATGATCGTCCGAGACCATATGAGTGCAAGTCGAGGTTTCACGTTAATGATTTAGTGGATTAACTTGCGACTCGGACGTTACTAATCTCCCCCTCCCTCTTCCTATAGTTAGAAACTAGTGTCGGCGATGGTCGACCACTATAACCCCCTCTGAACCACCTAGCGTTTGAACGTGTGTCACCACTCTCATAAGGTCCCTGTAAGCAGGTTTTACTTTTAGACTGCATCAACGCTCGCATTTTTCACCCTCAAGGCAATTGACGTTGAAACAACGTTGATTACGAATTGAATCCGTTTTAAACTTTAATCCAACGTTATTCGAGCATCTGATGCCTGTTGGGCGCTCGATCCTTGCTTTGTTCCGCCTTGTACATAATCGCAAATTCCAAGCACTGCGGCAGGCTCAGTTTGCTTTGGTTTGACGTCGTGGTAAACGGACGCTGCCTGACAAAAATACTGAAAGACATTTTTCTTCTGAAGTGACTTCTTCTCAATGAAATTATATCTCCGAACCGATGATTTGTAGAGGTTTTTGAGCCTTAATATAAACATATCAAACTGCTAGCGTCCTCTACTCTTACGTGCCATGAAAATAAAATATCATGAAAATTAAGCTTGACTAGCCTCTAAATTCATTGATCGATTGTCTGTCAGCTTTATGAATCTTAGATCTTCTCGAATAGTTTTATTACCATGTTCATATCTAAACTAAATTTTTTATACGTTGTGGAAAGTGTGTATCAACTCGTTGATATTATTGAGAACGTAGGTTCTTGTTCTATTGCATGGTTGTTGTGCTCCGAAATGAAGTGACTTCTGCTCTGAAAGAAAGAAGCAAATATTTATCAAGTTCAAATTATGTTATTGAAAATCAAATGCTCCGGACTGCATTCATTGCCCATGTTTTTTGTGTCACTTTTTTTCCTGAACCGACATTGCCATAGCAGTGTTTGCTGATGCCGCCCCTATATAGGAGCTACAGGAACTAAGTTCTCATCGCCAAGGGGTTCTGCGTGAACCCTATGTTGAACCATACGCCTGAACCCTATGTTGAACCCTACGCCTGAACCTTATGTTGAACCTTGCGCGTGAACTATGTATCGAACCCTTACTTACTCTCCCTGACCTATAGTGACTGCAGCCCTAGCTAAGCTTCAGCACAATCCTTACGCTCTCTGTCGCTTAATATTATTGATGCTTATGTATAAATGCTGCATAAAACTTTACCTGACTGCGTCAAACCATGTGATTGGCCTTAGCATTACCCTGATATTTATTCTCAAGCCCCAATTGACCCCAGTGATCAGCCCTGGCCCTTGTCCCCTAACCCCATCACACTAGTCATCCCTGACTTGTCCCTTATCACACCCCGGTCACTCCTAACCATTATCCCAAATAATCCCCATCACACCAATGCCATCGCGAAGCGTTATTTTCACGTTTCATATCCCCTTGAATCTGGTCCTCTGACCACTCCCTGCTTCCCCCTAACCCTAGATACTCCCCGGTCACCCCTGACCCTAACCACACCCCGGTCACCCCTAACCCTAATCCCTGTCATGGGCCGCAGTGTCAAGCCCGTCGCGTCAGACGGACTCCGGTCGGTCAGAGGCGGAACCCAGCGTCAGCGTCGCCGGCATCAGCGGCGGCGGCGGCGGCGGCGGGATGACGGCGGCCCAGTTCTTGGAGAATAACAAGACGTGGATCATCGTCGGGGTGGTGTGTATCCTCATCATCCTCGCCATCATCCAAGCCATCGTCACCATCACCAGGATAAAGAAGAGGCGGGGTGGCAACCCGGCCCCTAAGAGCAAGGTGAGTGTTGCCCTAACAAAATTTAGAGTCGCCCCAGCTTCCGGTAATCCAAATCAGAAGCTGCCGCGTCTGTAAATTTTCACTGAGTGTTTACTATAGGACTGCATTACAAGTGCTTCACTGAATGCTTTACCATACTATGGATCTTGGTATGGGTTTTAGAATAAATTAAATGCTACTGTGGTCGACATGCGGTCTTTTACCTTAATTTAAATCGATACGCGGAGCAACCTCGGAACTCGCTTCGCCTGATGTTTTATTCTATTCCATATTACACGCAAACAAATGTTTATGTACCGTCGATATCACATCAAGAATTGATATAAGAATTCGCGGCAGACGGTATGAACGTTTTAACTCTTCAGACGAGTAACATAACAACCGCAGCGAACTTGTATATAAACAATATATATGTGTAAGGCGTGCGTTTGTAAATATGTGTGTTCATACACGCACGTATAAATATGTGTGTTTATACATGCGGCTACCGGGATGTTTGCTTCATACATTTTACGTGAACGCAAATAAGCTGTGGCTGCCGTGACCTCATCCTTGATGTATCTACGAATCCAAAGTTAATTCTTCTCATCATTGAATCATATACTTAGAGAAATGAAATAAAAAATACATAATATATACAATTTGTGCAAATAATTATGCATTTTTTGCCGGTGTCCCCGTGATCCTAACCTAGTTTGGCCTGACAATAGGGCGGATTAGTGCAACATTCTTTCATTTCACGTGCTGTATGTTGGTAAGAAAGTGCGTCAATATTTTGACAATGTGACGCATTCATTTTTCTTACAGGTTTTATGATTATAATATGTGTAATATTGTATTGTGTGTAATATTGTATTGTGTGTGTTTGTACAACAAAGTTGTTCATGCAGCACACAACACAGGTCCAGAGTGTGATGATCACTTCACACTACACTGACATGACCATTCAGCAATTGTCTGTTCCTGCTATGTCCGAAACACGTACCAAGGATACTACGGATTGCAGTAAAAATGCTCAACCGAAGAATGATATGTTGCTCTCAAATCGCCGCTAGTTTGATTTTGAAAAAGACAGTCAAATGCATTGTTTAATACATTTATTTTCATGGAAAAACTAATTTTACATATTTAAATAGTAAAATAATGGATCAATCATTCTAACTTCCAAGTTAATGATCATTAGATAGTTTTCATACTTGACTGTAGCTCTCCTATTTATTTTCTGCTTACAAGATCTTGTCTCCACTATACTTACGTTCGCCTTTCAACCTCGTTATCTTGACTTTCTGGAAGACATTTCTCCTGCCCGACGTTGTTGTCGACCGCTCTGTGAAAATATTTTAATGTATTCATAATAATAATATATACGAATATATTTAATATATCCATACATATTAATATATTTTAATACATATAATTTTATGGTATTCCTGCGGTATTGAAAAAATCATCATGGTAAGCGTACTTTAACTAAGTGTTAATCAGCTAATGTATGTAAAAGATATTTATTAGTTTAGTTATAATTCAATCATATAGATAGCCAAACCTGCGTTCTTATAAATACCCGCTACAAATGTTAATTGAATTCTATTTGTTTCTAGTCTCTAGAATTTGTTGGACAAGTTTCTAGAGCCGTAATTTCTGTGCAGGTTGAACCGTCAAGTAGGCAGGCTGACGCAATGTCATCATTAGCAGCATTTTAGGCCCGTACAGTTCCAGGTGATTGTCTTGTCTCGTTATTTGTGGCGCTTTGCTACTGCACACTCAACGTCGCTACCTGTTCCTGCTAGATGATATATAGGTGCTAGTACATGCTTGTCATATGACACATGCGCCTCTGATTGTCATATGACAGATGCGCCTCTGCTTGTCATTTGTCACATGAGCCTCTGCTGGTAATTTGTCACATGAGCCTCTGCTTGTCATTTGTCACACGCGCCTCTGATTGTCATTTGTCACATGAGCCTCTGCTTGTCATTTGCAACATAAGCTTCTGCTTGTCATTTGTCACTTGTCACGCGCGCCTCTGCTTGTCATTTCCCGCATGTTCACTTCATTCGTCATTTGCTTCGTTGGTCAAAGTATTTTCGTGAACCCTACTGTTAGTGGAGTGGGTGGAAATTTAAAACATCTACACCACTGTCACATTTCAGTCTCATGCACTCTTGCCAGACTTCATTCCTAAGCTTAATTATTTGAACTCTATCAATTCGCGAATGTGACAGGTTCCAGACGAATACCTGTTTGCCAGACTTCATTCATCGCGCTCGCGTCAATTTCATGCATCACGCTTGTGTCAAACTTCATTCATTGCACGTGTGCCTGATTTCAGCCATATGCGCCATTCATGTATTAGATATTTTATTCATTGCCAGTGAGTTGCATTAGATTAGAGCCACGTGTATGCCAAATTTCATTCATGGGTCGTGAGCAAGATTTCGGTTGTCCGCATAAAGCATTTTGGTAGAAATCCATGTGCGCGTCACATTGCACTCATCGATGTACCTACAAGATTTCACTCATCCGTGTGCATGTCAAATTTCACTCATCTGCGTATGTCAGATTTCACTCATCCACTCATGGCATGCACACTCATCCGTGTGCATGTCAGATCTCAGTCTCCTAGCGCATGTGCATTAACAAATCAAGCGTCTAACGGCCAAATAGATAGCATGTAGTGTTCTGTAAGTCGTACTCGATTTGTTGTCTTCATGGTGTTCGTAGTGGATTAAAGCGTCGCAAGACCAAGTGTCCTGCAGTTCCCTGTTAAAGCTCCTTAATATCATGCAACTTTTCACTGATCAACGTACCAGTTATCCTGCACCATGCAGATCCACTGAAATTGATGCAATTAGAGAACGATCATTGAGGTAACTCATAACTTCATGAAATACAAAATTTACATATCACGTCTACTTCAGTGGCAGGTAGCGACGTAGAGTGTGCCACTGGCTCGTAGATTGTGTGCCAGCGTCCCCTAGTTAGTTAATTTTTCAAGTATTTGAGTTGTTCAACTGTGGGTAAAATTTACTCGAATGATGGCTGCCAATGTGTTGCTTTTTTTAAATTCCTCTCGAGCTTTAGAAATGTTTCAATCAATCGAGTTCCAAAGTTGTTTGCTTGTCCATGAACTAACTTCCCACCAACCCTCCCTCTTCGACTAATTAGCTGTTCAACAGACACCTCAACACAACTACCCAGCAGTCCTGATATATGGCGAGCGATCACATCATCACCTTAACCTCCCCTTGCGTGTCGTTAACTGGGAACTATAAATTTCGTTCTCGTTGCCCGTTAGAAGTGGGAAGATTTCGGGCCCATTTTTTTGCTCCCTTCCATTTGCTTGTTAATTTTTATTTATTAGTACTTAATACCGCTATAACTCCTCGGAAAATATGCGTGAATTTTTTTACAACTTCCATCATGAAATATCAGCCTTTGCCTTTAATTTGAACCCTGTTTCGTTAAAACGTTTTGCATCCAGATAGAAACAAGCTTGAATTAACTACAGAAGTATTATAAATTTGTTTGTCAATTTATTACAAGGGCCTAAATTGCCCGAATGTGGTTGGACATAAGACTATCTGGCTACACTTTGCTGCCGCCCAATTGTTGTTCAACTTTTATGGCCGTTGTCACTGCCGCGCGACGACTAAAGCGGTTCATGATCGTCGATCGGGTGAATTCCGGGAAAAGCGGCCGATCGCCTTAGCCACGCCTTTAATCGCCCCTCCCATCCTTCCGTCGCCGCTGACATGACGTTAATTCTTAACTGCAAATGACAGAAACGATATTCTATTTGAAAATGTTTTTAGCCTTGCCGGACATTGTTTTTACACCCCGTGCTTGCTATTTTCTATTGTGTTTTTTTTTTAATTTTCAAATAAGTTTGTGGGAGACTCAATATTTGATGGGCTGTATACAAATAATATAACGCTTCATATTGCTATATTCTGTCAGAGGAAATAAATTAGCATTTATTGTATTCCATGGAGAGCCGCTGAATAATTTCTCGGTGGCACTGCAATGAGATTTGTGGCGTCTGAAATACAGAAAGAATCCTGCCCCAGCGCCGTCTTGAGACGCGCGCTTTGTCTGTGTTGATTGAGTTGCCGTGGTGTGTGTGTACTGACAGGGTTTGATGTCTCCACACAGATTACAATGTGTGCACACAGCGGCGCAATTCGTGCGCATAAGGCGTGATGTGTACGCTTTAGGCGCGATTTTTTGCACACATGGCAGAATTTATAAACTTATAGGGTGCAATGTGTGCACATATACGGTGCAATGTGTCCACACAGAGTGCAATGTGCACTCACAATGCGTGCACACAGGGCGCGATGTGTGCATGTTTGGTGCAGTGTGTGCACCCAGGACGCCATTTTGAACACAATATTCATTTTCAGAGGCGATACGACATGAAAAATAAAACCTATACTGCCACTCCAAAATGTTAGACGAAACACTTCACGTGTGCTGCTCGCCCAAAAAATTACTTTCAGCTTTCTTTCGACTTCCCGATAGCCAACGGTCCTCTAACCCATCCTCAGCCCCTGTGTGGCGGAGAAAAGTTGCGTGTATAACATTCACACAAGCAATACACGCTGATGGTACACGAACACTTGTGTGGTCGTGTGTAATTTCGCACTGTCGTGTGCCACAACAATGCTAATGTAGCACAAGGAAGATCGTGACAAACGTACCGTCCAGCCGAGATGCAGTCTTATTATTATTTATTTTTGTTCAGCAGAAAGATCTGGATATCAGTCTTGTCTCTTTTCTGAAAGATTTATTCGATTCACGTTGAATCTGTTAGTGGTCCACGGCAATATAATATCGTATGATGGCGAATAAAGTAGTCTGATGACGTATGAAGTACGCAGTAGAATTGCCTATGAAGGATTATGGCTTGGACCAAGCATTGAATATCTGAGCCAAATGATGAATGTGAAGTCTTGGCATTTATTATTCGTACCTTTAGTGCACATCTAACATTCCAGACGATGAATGAAAATGTAGACGGTAATAAAATAATGATAGATCCGGATAAGTTATTACTAAATGGCTGGAATTAAATGACTAATCGTTGTTGCTAACAATTAAATTAATCGCTGATGGCAAGCGGTAATCGTAGAAGCTGACTTGTTTATTGTAGACTGTAATAAATTATAAGTAAATGCGTACAAGTTGATTATGAACGAGATGCAATTATAGTAGACGCGCTGTAATTGATCGAGGAAAAGAAATGATAACTCAAATGAAGATGGTGTGGTTGAACACAGTGCGTGGCGGTTGAACACTGTGCGTGATGGTTGAACACAGTGCGTGATGGTTGAACACAGTGCGTGATGGTTGAACACAGTGCGTGATGGTTGAACACAGTGCGTGATGGTTGAACACATTTTGTGGTGGTTGGACACTGTGTGTGAAGTAGCGTGTGGTGTGGGGCATAATCAAACGCGTGAAAAGACCACACTGGGGATGATCGTCTCCTCTAAAGTTTTATTAATGGAAAAATAGTTTTAATGCCAGCTAATAATCAAACTAAAGTGAGTTATTTACTTGGAAAAATTGAATTAAGTGCCAAAGAATTAGGATAAACTGACGCTACTATCGAGCGACAACTGCATGTATATATGAACCTTTAATGAGTACATACACATTATATATAGGGATAGCGTGTATAGAGATGGCTTGTATAGATTGAGCGTGTATAGAGTTAGCGTATAGCGTATATAGAGTTAGCGTGTATAGAGTTAGCGTATAGCGTATATATAGATAGCATGTATAGAGTTAGAGTGCATAGAGTTAGCGTGCAGAGGTCCAGTATATGTGCAGTATATGTCACCGCGATGATGGTGGAGCGTCCGCTTCTATCTTTTCACTGCTCATGTGCTGCATGCTCTAATGTTATTCCTACGGAGATGAAAGTTCTTGTGATGCACGCCTAAGCTCAGCCGACGCGGCTTAAGGCAGTTTGTTCATTAGCTGGAAAATTATTTTTAAATGTTAGTTTGTATGGTAAAAACCATCAGGCTTTGATACCGTCTTTTCAAACTCGCCACTTTAAACTGATTTTGACTGCAAACTAATGATTTTTTTCTCGTTACAGTTACACTGTTGCCATATTAACACAACACGATAATTTCTCGCCCAAGTTACATCGTCGCCATATTTTTTTATAACAATGCATCAGTCACGAGCATTCAAGAGAGCGAGTCATAAGCTCCTGCTTTCAGCCTGTATTCTTGCCGTGTTGTTAATTTCACATTTAGAAAATAGTTTATTATAATGAACGCTATATAATGTGCTTTTATTAACAACTATTTATAATGTAGGATTGTCAGTGACCACTAATTCTTTTCAATGTGCGCTTTGGTTCTATCTTTTGATCAATACCTTGGTATATAAACTTTTTATGGTTTCTTTGGCCTTATCATCTTCCTATTCCTTTGTCCCTTCACTCACGAATTTTATTACCCTGACCTGATCACTTTCTCTTTGTATTTTCCAAACGCTATTGTATTCCACTAACATTTCTCCCCTCATTTTCTTCCCTCTTTACCCTCACGCTCTCGCTCCTCCCAATTCGGTCTCCGGTGACCCACCACCGCGTCGTGGACACCCCACACCCCCAGCAGATTTCCCCCAGCCACGGGTCAGGACCCCAGTTCCCCGTGACTTACGCCACTCAGTACGGGTCATCCCCGTCCTTCGGGAAGCTGTCCATCTCCTCGCACGGGTCCTCGTCGGGCCCGGACAACATGACCCAAGTTGATGGCCCCACAGAACATTTCCTCAGAGAAGGACATGCTTTACTTATACAAAAATGAATAACATTTATTCTTTTCGTAGTGAATGTTATGTGTTTATTACTTGTAAACTCTTTTGATTTTGTGTTGATGAATATTGCTAATCGTTACATTTCATTTGAAAGTTCGTTTAATCCAAAGTCTTGTTTTCGATTTATAAATTTTTGGGTCACGACACCTTTTCAATAATGTCTAAAAATGTATAAGTTCTACTTTAATGTGCATTTTAAATAACTCTCCGAAACTAACGTATCATACTAACAGACGTTTTACACTACTGGGACATGAATAACATTGCCGGGGCATTAATCGTGTGAATGAGAGTATTCAATGATGAACTTATTGATCAGTTGTTTCTGATTGAGAAAATAATTTGATTATCTTCAAAGAAAGTCTTGCCTGCACATGACATAAGCGTACTGACATAGCTGCTTCCATGCACTATTTTACCACATAAATACCATATCTACCTTTAAGCGTCTACTTCGAACCTACGTCTAGTGAAGGCAGTTAAGTTATAGTGCTCACTTATAGCGGTGTAACATAATCCTTAGCTTCTGGTAACTAGTGCGGGGTGTTTAGGGAAGTTATAATCGCGTGTTATTTATAAAAGAACAATCACTAAGTTGTACAAAATATGTATAAGTATTACTATTATCCTCAAATCATAGCTTGCAATTAATTGCATAGACCATCTATTGCTAATATGTATGTACACATTATTTGTAAGACAGAAAATAACGCTTCGTAATTCTATGATTTGAGACCAAGTCACTAATATTGGGACGGTGGGACCAAGCTGGAATTGCATTAGTTGCAAATTAAAATTGCACTTTAGAGTTGCAAATTAAAGCTCGTGGTTAAGTTAAGTAGTTTTTGTTGTTGTCGCAATTATTGTATCTATTATTGACGAGCGATCGTAAATAAGATATTAAATTATTGAACTTTACTTCATTCATGCTGTCTTGGGATGCTTTAGAAGGTGAGTAATTGTGGGTAATTCTCGTTCGTTCATTTACAAAGTTTTCCGATATTTGAATAGAATGCGAATTGTTTTATCTCTAATCTACATGATGTGAATTTCGCTCCTGAATCATGTTATGAACTGAATCATGATGTGAATTTCGCATGTTAAGCAGCTTTCGCTGCTTAACATGCATGAAGTTTTTTGTAACAAATTCGAACCTTAGCAAGCATATCGCTGGAGCAATGCCGCTATTTCCTGTAGCACTGGAGAAAACGAACGCTGATTCTATCTGTGTCTTAAATATCACTGGAAAGGCATTGTCATGAATTATTATAAATTTTCCGTTGCTGATCATCCATTACATGAGTTAGTTGATTAACGATTCATAGAATAACCGATTCTATACACATAGACTTACTATATTTACGCTATATGCGCTATGAGACTTACTATACTTGAGAATATTATAGACAAAGTTCTACATGTAAGAAATTTAATTGTGTGCATGTGTATGTCTTGATTATTAATGTATTTGAAGTAGGTATTACCTTGAGTATTTTTATTATCGCATCTGCAGTGCATTAAGCCTTTTACTGACGAAATCTGGTAAATTTTTTGGCACGCTTATGTCTCCGTATGGCCGCTGATGGTTCTGCTCTGATTTTGAACTGAGCAGACGTGTCAATTATTGTTACCTGACAAATATATTAATTCTACTCCACCTTAATCGGGATTAATTCGGCAGTAGTGGCTTGGAATTTTAATTCAAGTGGCCCGAATTTTGTGTGGTCTGTCTGATTTTTGTGTCTTTTGAGACTTTTGTTTTCTAATTAATTTTTTGCAGTGTATAATTTTTTTATTAGTATCCTCGTCTTCATTTGCTTTGGACTCACTTTTTGTTCCCTTATTTATTTAATTCTTTATTTCCTTGTCATTTATAACTTCGTAGAACAATACTTTATTATGTGTGAGGTATTCCTTGTCTCTTTTCTGCACCGTATTTTTCATTTAATTACATGTGACTTTTTATATTCATCTTGAAAGCAGTTATCAATTTTCCCTTCGTCTTAGAATTATTCCGCCTCATTCCCGAGCTTTAGTGTTTTAAAACTGTAAAGAAAATTAAATTAAAGTAAAATTTTCACGCGTCTTTCGTATATAAAGTTTTAAAACTGGAAAGAAAACTACGTACAAGTAAAATTTTCGCGTGTCATCCATGTATGAATTATACCTCGAGCCAATATCATGTTATACATCGCATTTTCTTTATTGCGCAGGGTCCCTTGATCACCAACTCTGGCTTCAAGGACTACAGTCGCGGCAACCTCAACTACGCTTATGAGAATTTCGAAACTGAAGAAAACGGCCTCAACGGCCGCAGAATTTCTGGCAACGGCACCTCAGGGGGCCGGGGATACAACGGCCGCTCAAACGGGGGGCCTCATCCCTATCCGGGGCGTGGGGGAAGCCCTATGCGTGAAACCCGCGAGAACCACAACCACCACAACAACACAAACGGTTACCACGACACATACTCCAGCAACAACCGCTCGCACAAGTCCAGTCATGGTGGTAACATGCCCCTGCAGCACTACACTGCACCTGCCAGCAACACGGCCCTCTCAGACACACGGTCCCTACAGCGGCCTCGTCAGGGCCCAGTCCCACGGGACCGCGGGTGGTCTACCAGCGGGACGCAAGACCCTAGGACCACGTACTCCCTGCCCCGGGGTGCCCACGCTGCCCCTGGTGCTGGGTATGACCGTAACCCCATGGCTGAGAATACCCCCGACTTCTATTACCTTCCATCGCAGCGCAAATACTCGGGGGAGGTCGTAAGGGTCTACGTAGATTACAACAAAGCCAAGTAGGCTAAAACGCGATCATTTATTCGATTCTATATCAAATTTCCGTGCGAGTCTCATTAAGGAATACTTCTCTGGGCTATTGTAACAAGGAATACTTCTCTGGGATATTGTAACATAATTATATTTGAAGTGCAATACAATTTTTAACAAGTGGTACCATCAGGACCCTTCTTCGGTTGAGTGATTATCGTGACTAATATCGAACAGCGTTTAAAAATGAGTCGGTAACGTTAAAAGTGTTTTGCATTATAGGTCAGCTATGAGCTAACCAAGTACCAACGTATGGCAATGCCATTTAATTATGTGCCAGCGCTGCGCTTGGCTCAAAATAATCCACTTGTAAATGGGTTCTCAGCAATTATTTCAGTTCGCTGACAACATCTTACCTAATGATATACCGGCCCAGAGTCTCTCAAGCGTCCGTCCGTACAGTAGTTTATAATCGTAATCTAATCAAGTAGGTTTTAGACATTTACGTCTCTGCTCAAGATAAGTGCGCTTATTGTACCATTTTCTAGCCAACTAAAATGCGTCCAACTGCTGCGATAGACATCCGTATCTCGCGTGCCCGTATCTCGTTATGACGCGTCTAAAGGTTAATTATTACTTTGTTTTCATGATAATCATTGAAACTGCTGTGAATTTCCCCTCTAATTGAAGGATCAACGGTTGAAAACCCAGTCGATCAGCAAATGATATTAAAATTATTGACCATAAAATGATATTAAGAAAGAAAGCAAATTTTAGCCGCCAAGCGAAATGATAATTTCGTGCAATGGAAAGGCTGCTGTGAGAAGCCTGCACCACTGACTAGAACAGGTGAAGTATTTATATCGTCAAATCGGAGTGCTGCTTTATTATTCAAAGCTGTTGTAATATTAAATGTAAAGTAATGAATAGGTCCTTAACGACTTAGCTGTAAAACTGACTTGCTTATTATTATTTCGAGGAATTTACGTAGCAATGTTTTTACTAAATGAATTCAGCGTTAATCGTGGGAGGTGTAGCAGCGTTAATTGTGGCAAGTGAAGCAGCGGTAATTGTGGCAAATATAACAACGTTTGCAATAGCCCCCTGTAAGCCCGCGCACTGGGGATGTATGATGAAAATCATATTTTTTTTAAATCAGTAGTTTTCAATCCTTAATTATAGACAATTTCCCTTCAGTACACTAACTAGTGTATTGCCTGAAGCTCCCAGAGAACTTCATCCATTACTCAGATCCCTGAGGCTATTCACTGGCGATGATGAGGACCTCAAGTGCGTAAGTTGACATTCGTTACGCATCATGAGTCTGCGACACTACCTTATTGAAAATTATGGTCGCACCTGCGCCGAACTTATATAGCAACGGTTTTTGCATTGGTAGTTACTCTTGCGTGGATAAAATCGTGATTATAAACTCGTCGATTCGTTAAAAAGAATAGCTTGTTGTCCATTAATTCTCGTGGAACTTGTCCATTTGTCAAAAATCCGCACGAAAATAATTGAAATGGATGGAATGAGGATTGTTTTTTGAACTTATTTACATCGCTTTGAATTTATTCGACTCAATGATATGGAAACTTTTGGAATAAAATTGTACATAATAAGTTTTTCTACAAAATTTTTAATGGGAATAACATTAATTAAGCGTAGCAAGCAAGGGGTCAGAGAAGCGTTAAGTTGTTCGAGGGGAGACGAGGGTAGAACAACGATTGTTCAGAAAATACGCTTGAATCCGTCCGGTGCATGTATTCTATTGTTCAGTTCTGTATATCATTCGCTATCTGTTATTATATTTAGAATTCTGCCTTCATTATTTTATCAGTCTTTAGTGACGTAAGATTGTGAATAAATAGCTTTTGAGTCTTGCTTTGTGATTATTGATCAGCAATTAGAGCTGTGCAATAATTGTTTCATGACCTTTGCTACGTGATTATTGTTTGGTAATTATTGCATGGTGATTATTGTTCAGTGAATATTGTCTGCTAATGATTGCTTAATGATCATTGCTGAATAATTTTTGCCTCGCCATTTTTACCTGTTGATTTTGTTGAATGGCCATTGCTCTTCGATTTTTGTATGGTGATTTCGACACAATTTGCCCCAAAAAGAAGAATTAGGAGAGCACGAATAATGATAAGCTGGATAATTATGCAAGTCTCTTAGGTCAATGCTGTAAAATATATATTTAAATCTAAATAAATGTTTTTTTTCAATCTCTGCCGTCACCCTTGTTCATATGTCTTTTATTGTTACTAAAAATCTATAGAGAAACCAAAGGATTTGCATGCGCGTCCTTCAGTATCGTAAAATTTCATTCTGGGTTGGAAACGTGTGTCGTTTGGGATGGCGAACTTTTTTTTTCGTAGAGGATTGCAGAAATTCCTCTGCGGTTTTTAAAATGGATAGGATAGCAAACATTTCGCATTGAGCAAACTTTTAGTAAGAAATTTCAAACGTGTCGATAGGCACGATAGATAAGGCATCAATGAAGATGAGAAAGTTGTCAATTTTCTTAATTGTTTTTCGTGGACTTGCATTATAGGAAAGTTTCAATTTGCTGCTCACTGATTCGTATTGTATGCTTTTCCTTCCGAAAAGGCGATTAGATGTAGACCTGACGATACTCGTACTTCCATACGTTATCCCAAGCTAACGCCACGTATTCATTGGGATTTATTAATGCAATTTATTGCGCTTGATGATTGTACATAAAAATGAGATAGACTGCATTTATCACAATAGTAATGATTGGCTAATTACAGTTATGTTATTTTCATTAAGTTATATGCTAGCTAAGTGCCGTAAAGCACGAAATAAAATTCTGGTCTGTTATATATTAATGCCTGGATCCTTGAAGCTGCGGTAGCGGTAGTATATTTTCGTTGGAGTCATTAGTTTGCTTCGAAGATTATTCACAGAAAATATTCGTTATTCTAGCTAAGTCATCGAGCGTCGTTATTCCTCCACAATTTAGTGAAGTAATTTATAACGAGTCCAAGAGGACAAATTAATTGCTCGTTAATATCTCATTATTAGCGCTTATCGAGAGTACGTAAAAAATTAATAGTTTACCGCGTGGAAGGTGATATGTGATATTTATAGTTATTTTATTAATCCCATGGAAGATTTTTCTGAACTCGTGACTAATTATCGCGGGCGGTTTATCGACGGCCAAACATCGGCCAAGCTTACCTTGACATGTACGGTGCCCTGTAGATTGACATAATTGATATATAGTCAATTGCAAACCCGTCTTTTTTGTCTGCTTCCAAACTTCGTACAGGATGCCTGCATGTAATGGTGATCTCTGCTAAAATCAAATTATAAAGTTGTCCACATGAAGATTGCGCTTTCGTTTTCGCATCAGCGTAGATACACACTGCCTATTTATGTATTACGTAATTAAAATGATGAAATAATCATACTCTAGGTGCTAGTAAAGTTATATTCAATTTTCCAGTATAAATGAATATATTGCGACTTACATGGAAACCAATCCGAAGATCCTCGAACTTATGGCATGCTGATCAGGGTTCAAAAACCAAGGTCAGGTTCCAAAGACAATGAAGAGTGTAGTGGAAGAAAAAAGAACTTAAAACGACATAAATATGAAGAGGTAATACAGCAATAAGATACCTCGCTAACAATTCCGCCTGTAGCTGAGCGCCCATTGCTTGAAATTATCACGGCTATCTTGCCCTTAATTGTGCTCTCTCGTATCAATAAACTGCATGGTTAGACGCATCTCCTATGTCTCTGTCGTCGCAAGGTGCATGCCCAATGGTTACATACCTTGGGCTCGAGCGCGTAATGCGAATGAAAATACTTGTCGTTTCATTTCGAAAGAATTTAATTTGCTCTGCTAAGAAACCATCATTAACTTCGGTCATTTTCGTTTTGCTTGTCAATGAAAAAGTAAATATTGAAAATTACCGCCATCAGTGGGTGCTGGCACTTGAGCGCCAATCATTTGTTTTGACCCCACAGTAAACATTACAATCATCTTGATTTTTCATTAGCATAAATAATTTTGTATTTTCTCAAGAATTATATACGAAAAGTCAAACATATACAGAGAAGTTTCATTGAAATTTCGAGCTTCTCCGGACTCATTCTTACTCACAACTTCAGCTCATTGGGTAGAGGTTCTTGTTTTCTCGTTTGATTTAAAATTTTTTTATAGTTTAATACTCAAAAAAGATGCCCCGATAAACATTCGTATGAAAGTTTAATCCAAAACACAATTAGTACAACGTCTCAACATTCGGTAATGTTGAGACGGTAATTAGAGATTGGCGAATTATTTCAATAATATTTCATGAAATACGAACTAAAGGAAATCCACAATTCGAAAAACGCCAAGAGTCTGGGCAAAAATTGAAGAAGAGGTTCCTTGCAATGCTTCCTTCAAATGCTTGCAGCGTTCAGGGGAGCTGCAAGTAATCAAACAATCCACAAGGGCTCGAGTCTCCCCGAGTTGCTGAACCGTTGCTTTTCAGGATACACGCAGAACTGTAACAAGTTTAAATTTTAGAGTCTGGCTATATCCTAGTAAAGTTCTTTCACCCACAATATTATAGTTGGCCACTGAAAATTAATCATGTGAAATGGAGTAGGAAAAAGTATTGGAATTGTTACTCTTAACTTCAATGCTGGGGGACTTTGATAAGCAATAAATTTGGAGGACATGAAAAAGGACATGAAAATTAGGCTAAAATCGTACAAATTTTACTTAGAGGCGAGCGTTTCTTTGCATGATACATCCTGCGGCTGGTCTCTTTACAAAACTTGAAAGGCTCCAGCATAGAACCGTTAAGAAACGAGATCGATCGAGGAGGTGTTCGACAGATTTGCTGGTCAGCTTTACTACGTTGGAATAGGAGATTCAGGGTCAATATATTAAATGATAAATATTTTTATTTGATCGTTTTGCGACATCGCCTCAATACTGTGAACGCGTGTTTTTGTAACGAGTATTTTTCAATCGGCCTGGGACATAACTCAAATAAATTTTGTATTGTTTTATTCCGAGTTGATACTCGATCTTCAAAAAACGATTCTACGCATTAAGTGACAGCAGCAAAATCAAATTTAAATTTGATTTTTGTAATTACTGCATGCAAGTGACGCATTCATATATTGGTCAAACGAATAATTTTTTCAAGTGATCGCTTATACTTTAACCGGAATGATTATCCCGAAAATAGTCGGTTTCGTTATATAAGAAATAACGCCGTTGAATTAATTTAATTGGTTAATCTTAAACAATTTTACTTCGCTTTTACTGCGTTTTCCGGGGCCCCAATAACATGTTCAACAATATATCGTTGGAAAGCTGTTATGCAATCTGTGCAAGTAACAAAGCATTTTATCAAACTTTAATGCATGATCAGGAGCATCTTTAAAAATAATGACACCCACTTTTTCTTTATATTGAATGAGAAAACATTAACGTCAATTTTTGTGTTGTGGTTTAACCCAAAGGATTGTGCAGACAAGCAAACACAAATTATTTGTACGCGTTTGAAATCGATGGGTTTTCTCAAAGAGAAAGAAAGACAAATGAATTTGAGTTGTGTTCGTCTTAATAAAACCTTAGAAAATTTTGTTCACCGAGCGCGCATTGGTTTGACAATTATGAATGAATTTCGGTGCATATAAGATCCAAAATGCGATCTATGTTCAAAATGTTAACAACAAATAAGAAATTAGCAGCATTGTAGAGAAGACGGCTTCAACAATTGAACCTAGACTTTAGAAACGCCAATGAAATTTAGCTGAATTGATGGGGCAAAGTTCTCTCGCAAGATGTTATGCATGAAAAACGTCACAATGAGACATTCTGCATGATTGATCTGCCCGATCTTCATTATTTTTAAATGCAGACACGCAGTAAATGCGGAAATCTCACCTGGGCGAACGTCACACCGAACTGTTCCTTATGATTGGTCTCTTAGAATAAACTTCATCAATTCAGGTTCAACGCAAAAATAACAAATACTGTTAATAGTATCTACTGGATATTGCTTAATTTTGCTGCTTCGTTGAGGAAATAAAGTTCAAAATTTCGACTGCATTCAGTAATTTCGTGATGCCATGACATTCATTGTGCCGGTGGCCGGCGTGCAAGAAGGATGTGTGTGCAGTGTGTGTCTTAGCCGATCGAGCTCGCCGCGCGATCTCCTTACGGCTTAACCTGTGCTGGAGGCGTTTCTCCGAACACATTTTGACACTTCGGTGAGTAAATAAGTTTTTTCTACTTTTTAGTCACCGTTTATTACAACATCGACCATTATTGTAACTAATTGCAGGCGCACTAGTTTGAAAATTCCGATTTTCCTACGCTACGCGATTGTCGCTTCAGTTCAGACAAATTAGACATCAACATCTTACTTCATCGTCGAGCAATTAAACGCTATGTTATTTTTATGAAGGAAACTTGTTGCGTTAATTGTGAAAATGTTTGAGTTTCTCTTGTAGATCGACCAGCACCCAAAACTCTGTTGGTGTAATCTTATTTACCGCGCGATTATAGAATCCCGTAATCCCGATTGCATAGTTTGAGCTGAAACGTTGAAATTTACGGATATTTAATAGCTGACGCTGGCGAAAGTCAGCTTTCAGTGTGATAAATTATATCAACAGTATTTTGTTGATCAATTCACTAATTTCCCTTCACTAATATTGAACTGCATATAGTTTCAATGCCGCAACCAGGAACGTGAAGAATTAGAAAATTCAAAGGCTCATTTTCACATCTACTTCCACGCTCCCACCATTTCTCTAATTTTAATTCTGCAGTTCACCCAGGCCGCAATTTAAGAATTGAATTACAAGGCAGTCCTGCTTCACGATGGGTTCTGCTCAAGCGAGGTTCAGTGGCGCGTGTCATCAAACTAAATAAATGTCTTAGGTGTGATCCGCAGCTTAGCTCGTCCTAAATCACTCAAAGCCGCCGCCTCGGGTGCCTTCTTTGATCAGAAGCGCCTTCCTCATCCAATTGCTGTGCGGCTCTGCCAGTGAACCTCAACTTGCCCGGTGACAGAGCACGGCCCCTGATTATCTCCTTTAATCTTCATAGCGTGCAAACCTTGCCAAATTCATCGTACTACTTGCTGGAAGCTGAACCGTTCGCGGACTATGAAGTCATTATTGGCAATTTTTTTTGCAAGCTATCTAGCCTCATTGAGGATTTTAGTCTTACTGGTTGCATTAGTTTGCTTCAACCGCAAGCTGACCAAGAATTTAAGCAGACTAATTTAGTTCACCAAGAAACGGACTAGCAAATTTAGCAACGACACCGCTGCGGCATTGAATCTAATCCATGAGACTCTTATTCATTAATCGTTCATGTCACTTTCACTACCCTCATGAAAATCGGAGGGCATTGATCTTCGTGACGAGTAGAAGCCAATACTCCACTTTCGAAGACAGGAATTTTTATTTGAATAGCACTTTCTTAAGAATTTCCTAATGCTATTTATATCGATAACTGTATATTGGCCGCGTCAATCTATGCATAAGAACAGTTCAGGGGGTCTGCAGCCTGTGCGGTTAGGATTAAGCCGTACCATGTTTAACTTCCCTTGGTAACATGACTGCGCCGACAAGCTTTATCTTCAGTTTAGTACAAGTACTTACCGAAATTTATAATCTAGAAACGCGGCCAATCCTGTTAACTTTCTAGACTACACTGATTGTCCTGCTGTCCCGCACACAGACATCGGCAACTTACGTGGTTTACTTGCATTTTATTTCTGGTCGTCCAATGTAAGATAATGTGTAATATTAGCTAATATATTTTATAGAAGTGTTTTATAAATGTGAGAGTGAATAACGTGCAGCAAACTAGAACGGAAGAACGCAGAATCGGTTTTACTGCGCAAACATTCTGGAGTGAGTTGTTTCAAACTAGTATGCCTTATCCTGGTGTGGCTGGTGACGTGGTGTAGCTGGTGACGTAGTGTAGCTGGTGACGTGGTGTAGCTGGTGACGTGTTGTAGCTGGTGACGTGTTGTAGCTGGTGACGTGTTGTAGCTGGTGACGTGCTATTTAAAAACCTAATACTATTATTGAGAGCCTTCTCGGTTGTTGTAAATTCTGATCCTAACAGGGAGGTTTCATGCCGGGTGCAGACCGATTTATTCAATATCACCAATTTATTTTCCAACAAGAATTGGTACCATTCATGCTAAATTTCTTGTTCATGTCTTAGCTGAAAACGCGCGAACAACGAAGTCTAGCTAAGATTACTGCGTTTTCTTTTTATTCAGCGCTAGACAATTGTGAACTACTTCCTGCTCTAATTCTTTAATATTATTCGAATTTCTTCGTATCCACATTATAATCCAGTGTTTCGAGTTTTCTATAAATCGCATTGTATCCAGCGACTTATTTCTATAAGCATTTAGTTCAAATGAGGGAAATGAAGTGCATCCAGTGACCCCACCCTTCTTGCTATTGAATTTTTTGGTTTAATTCTGACAATAACAGCCGCTGACACTGGAAAACACATCCTATTTAATACGTACGTTCCGTAGAACAGCCGCCAGAATAAAGAACGACATGCTCGTAGCTGTCTGATTTGACTTCGTGAAGTAGAACCTTATTAGTAGAAAGAGAGCCGCTGGCTTACGTGGTTAGAGTCATGGGCAGCACCTGTAAAAAAATTGGTCCGCAGCCAAATTTTTTTCGGATTAAAACACACGAACAGCTATCGTTTCAGCACACTGGTGCCCACTTCAGAACTTCCAAACTCCTCTTAACTAAGAAATGCAATGCTTCGATAATAGTGATGCAGGGCTTCGATAATGGAGGAAATGTTCACGTTAAATAAATATCATTATATTTAAATGGTCTTAGCAAGTACCTTATTGGCTCTATTGGGGCTTTTTTTCTGGGCCAAAGAGCGAGTCTACTTAAATTTGATCGTCAATTACACAACTTCAAGTTCGTCACTAACCACTGACTTCTTTAGCTACCATTAAGCCTGCTGAACGAAGTACTAAAGCCTTCGCCGAACAGGCGGTCTTTGAGAAGAGTTCGAAATTAGTAAAAAAAACTCCATCTCCATCCCGAGCAATTGGAGATAGATATACGTGGGAGTTGAACTTCCACAACAGAGAAGTAAGTTGGGATGACGGATATCAAATTTGACTGGAATAAAAGTTGGACGAAATAGTTCTGCATTTGAGACACAGAGCCCGAGCGTTCGTTGCATACTGCAATGAAAAGGAACTGCCTGCGTCCGCTTATTATTTTCTCGGCAAAAATGATAAATTGATGAATTCATCATTTGATGAATTATTTTCTTTTAACAGTGTTAATTTCGATAGATTTAGTAAATTATTTTCATTTAGGTGTTATTTTCTGTTTATTTTTTTTTTTCTTTTCTTAATAGTGTACATTTCGAAGCCTTAGTGAATTTTGTTCTTTTAATAGTGTTATTTTTGCTTGACTTGGTGAATTATTTTCTTTTAATAGTACAAAGCTTGTTTTCCGAAGATTTGGCTTCATGTGTTAGATCGAAACGTGACTGAATTCGACATTTTTTCACGAGTTTTGATGGAGAATTTAAATTTAAAGAAATTCTAAAAAATTCATGTCTTCATTAAGAATATTCTGGAGGCAGCTCCGTCGTCGGTTCAAGCGTACTCGAATAAAAAGAATAAATTGATACGATTGAAATGAACAGGCGTTACAAACTGAATTTATCAATTATACACAGCTCAATGAGCAACTATTATATTCATAACTCTAGATACAGTATATAAGAAATAAAGGCGGCATTCAAAATAAGTTCCGGTTTAAAAGTATAAGAATTACGTAAAATAAGATATTTAGAGAGTAAAAAAAATGTAAATTGACGATAAAACCCGCTTGCCGGAAACGCCGTTGTGGTAGCTATAATTTTAAAGTTACTATCGAATACACGGAGGCTTCATTTCTCTTAGTGAATACGTACAAACAAATGAGGGGGATGCGCTAGTGAATATCCAGTTCGTTAACTCCCCCTTTGTGCTCCGCCAGTCCAGCATAGAAATTGCGTGATGTCATCACAAATAGTGCTGCTGTGTATTGCAGTTAACTGTATATTTATTTACTGGAGGCGATCGTCAAGGGAAAAGTTCATTTATATATGAAAGGACCGCCTTGAAAAAGGTACAAACCATGCATGAAGATGGACATTTGGAAGGTATTTCATGAATATATTTTTCAACAATTTCTCAATTTATCAATTATGTAAATAAAAAGGAATCAACGTTCCATTTATTACCCTCGAGAACAACTTGTTTGTGTCATCTAGACGCAAATTTTAACTATGGCTTTTTTTAACACTAGCTGTGACGGAAACCTATTTAGAGGAAAGAAATTGCACAAAAATCTTAATTCAGAATGCAAAGCACGAAATGAAGGGCTCATCCCAATCACGTAATTAATGCTTGAAAGCAATTCCCCTTGGAACGATATAAACAGAAGCGAAGAACAGGTAAGCATGAATTTTTGAAAAACAGACGTCGCTAAACGGTCATAAAATTTAGTAACTTGCTATCGAGAAATTGCCATAAAATTGTAAACTCGAGCTTAACAGTAAAGTTGCTTTTGTGAAGAAAACTTGGGTAATCCAAGACACAGGATAAATAGAGCTCAAAATAAGATTTTTTGCTAGGATAATCAGTTGTGTTGTTTACTGCATCCTGCATCCCAAATATCGATGCATTGCGGTTCTTAATCAAATGGTCTTGGGCAGTTGTCAACTGCACCCCGCTTTGCTGAAAACTGTCGAGTTCGTACCAAAACAGAATCAAATGCGGGAAAGTTTTTGCCATAGGTTCCGTCTAGGACTTTCCAACCACGTAAATCCGCCGCTCTCTCTTCACTTTCGGCTCTTCTTCTCGAACCCGAATCATTCAGCCACGCGAGTGTCGTTCCTTAATTTATTGTGGCGGCGGTCTCAGTATTTGGTTCGTTTCAATGTCTACTTTGGTAATAGTAAACTGCGCACCGGTGTGCAGAAGTGGCTGCTAATCTGGTGTTGAAAGAGTAGGAGGAATTATGAGCTTTCGTCCTCGTTGATCCGCGTATGTTTAATGTTATTTTAAGTTTTTTATTAAATCAATTGGAACGTTAGTGGTATAGGTCAAGATTGCAACCGATGTCAATTACAAATTTATTTGTTATTGCACTTTGGAAGTAGTTGACGCTATTTGTTATTTTTTTACCGCAAATACATTCATGTAACGAATGACATTGACTTATGTGTGCAAGTAATTTCTAGAATAAGCACAGATTCTTCTAAATGTTTTTTTTTCGTTTAATTAGCTGTGTGCGTATTTAGTTAAGCGTATATTATATTAATCTCTTAGAATGTATACTTTTTACATTATAATTTATTGAATTAACTTGTCAAATTTTATCGAATTTTAGTTTTTCTTTTATATCTATTCTTCTTCTATTATTTCATTTCGTATAATTTTATCAAATTTAGTTCGTTGCACGCTTATCAAATTTTAGTTCTTCGAATAAATTTGTGTTTAGGTTTCGGAAACACTTCGAGTGTTTCTGGGACGTTTATCCAAATTTATTATTACAACATTCATTTTTTGCTTAGATTATTCAATTTTGACTCATAAATAGAAGAATATCGGATCCGTTTCAGTGAAAGCTTGGCGGATTGGGTCTGAAGGCTTTAATTTAAATATCCATCGTAATTTTTTATCACAAATGTTCATCCTAATAAATGGTTTTTGATCTAAAATAACTGAGAACGCGGGTGAGCTAAACGAACAGCGCCAAAAAATGCCCAGCTTTTCCCTGCTTTGGTTCTGTCGACAAACATGCCCGAATTATGCAATCAGAAATGCAAACTTTACCCGCCGCGAATTTTTTGTTGAAAGTTTTTGGCAGAACGCAAATAGACTTTGACTTGAAAGCGACACCGAATTGGCGACTTCAATTTGATCAATTGGGAGAAAATATGTAATGCATAGGACATGATACTTGACTGTTCGCTTTAATGCCTCTATTGGAACTGATCCTTAACTTTACCTCTGAATCGCCTTCTTAAAACTGTCCTTCAACTACATATCTGATCAATTTCTTGCAGGGGTGCGCCGGATTAACATGGGTTCAAATGTACGGGTCGCTTATTAATAAATATCAAATTTATTACAGGCTGAAATATTTCAGTGTGTAACTACTGTAATTATTCGAGTGATACCAAAACCATTATCTGCTCAAGTTACCTGACCAATTAGATGCAAGAAAAGTATTGGCGAATGTTAATATACAGTGGGGGGAAATAAATATTCGTACACTTGAAAAATCGTATTTTAATGTATGTAAGTACACAAACTGAACAGGAGAAGTGATTTATATTATGTATAGAGGCGCATTGTATTCAAAAATAGCATCAATAGAAATTAAATCTCAATGCAACAAAAATTAATGCAACATGTTAACTTCTTCGGGTGAAAAAAGTATTCGTACAAAACAATAAATCCGCATTCTTTTAATTTAATACTTGGTTGAATACCCTTTATTCAGCTCAACAGATACCAGTCTATTTCTATACGTCTCGACCAATGATTTGCAGATGCTGACTTTTGAGATTTAATTTCTTTTGATAGTATTGTTGAATACTATGCGTCTCTATACATAATTTAAATCACTTTTCCTGTTAAGTTTGTGTACTTACATACATTAAAATACGATTTTTCAAGTGTACGAATATTTATTTCCCCCCACTGTATCCGTAAAAAATCGGCTATAAAAATTATGATCCGTGATATTGATAAATTCTAATTTTCCATATACTGTAGTCTGAAAAAATGAACTGCCGCACGATATCAATTAAGAAATCGAAGATTTAAACTGTTCTAGTTTAGTAATGCATTAGCTTTGCCTCTCAGCAGCAACATTTTAGGATTACTATTGGTATAGCTATTGGTGTTCAAATGCTGGTATATTTAGTTAACCTGAAGAGGGTCCTATAAAATAAAATTCCGCAGCCGGATCTGATCGCCGCAAACGTCCCTATTTTATCAAGTCCCTTTTCTACTTCAAATCGATTAGGAGTAGGAAGTGGACTTAAAGCCCACTTCCTACTTCAAGACTTGCAGTGCTCCCGTTAGCAAGGCCTAAACAAGTTCACAAAAAATTAAACTTCATGCCGTTCACCATAAATTTTAAGTTTGCAGTCTCGCGCGACATTTTTTCGTCCAAGTAAGTCATTTATATTTTTACCAGTGCGAGTGCCACCGATTTTTTTTCTTCGTCAAACTTGGGACTGAGTTTTGAAATAAATTCCATGAATTTTTAGGTACACTAGCCATTTCTTGGACAGGACGTTGCCAGTTTCAGTGAAGCTCTCAAAAAATTCTAGAGTTTTCGAGTCCTTGTTTTTTCGTATTTGTTATCGAATCTAAAGTTTTTTGCAGAGCCTAAAAGTATGAGCTCATGACTGACGTAATGAGATGCAATGTTATAGGCCCTAGAAATAGTCAATTTAATTATTGGTGGGCATACGAATATTTACTATACGAATATTTACTTTTTCTGCCTCAAACATACAGAGGAATGAAATATTCACGTATGTAAACTATGAAGAAGAATATCTTCATTATTTAAAATGTATGGTAGGTAAATCTTAAAACACTAATCACTGTTACAATGAAAGCACTAGGCATTATATTGATGCTGATGCTATAGGTAACTATAGTTGCCTATAACGTTCTGATTCAAAGTCAACAAGGCCAATGTTAAGTTAATTTTAATCATGTTTAGGTTGCTACATTGTAATGCAGACGTTATCACGCGTAACTAGTTGATTACATAGAATAGAATAGAAGTGTCGGCACTGAAGAAATAGGCCCATGGACTGTTGCCGATTCTTGAATTTTTCGTGACTTGATTCACAAGGGATCCGGCCTTTGGAACCCGATCTTTCCATAACTGACGATTGATTGAGATAGCTGCTGGACTTATTGCCTGGTCCGTAATTTGCTAGGCATTTTAAGACCGAACATATGCTCCTGCATTATAGCTTCGTCTAGTCTGTTCTTGCAGGCGTTCATATACTCGGAGCGTCAACGATGCTATCAGGGAGGCTGTTCCACATGTCGGTGACTCGAAGCGAGAAGAAAATGTTGTACTATCATACGCTAGATCACATGTTCCATTGAAGATACGATCACATGTACTTTCGCATCCACGATCACATTTACGTTCGCATGTCAGATCAGATGACCGATCCGTTCTTGAATATCGGAACACAACCTGGTAGAGCAGCTCGTGCTAGTCGCTGCCCTCTCCCACAAACTGAGTGGATCTTTAGCCGACATTTTGTATGCTCCAGTTAAATTGTTTCGAGTCCTTTAACATTTAAATTTAAAGATTTTAATTTGCTCTAGCCTCAAAATCAATAGTGTGTTTTCTATGGGCACTGATACATGTACACTTGTACAGTTCCAATTTTTTATACTGTGTCCCTGTAGAGCAATTTTATTTAGTTGTTAGGTTTTCCCTCGTCACAGTTTTGCTGAAAGTGGAAGCTTTTAGTGGATTGAAGGTGGTTTCAGAGCATCGGTCTTGTCGAGCTTTGATATCAAGAATGCAGGGGTGGATAGCATCCATGAAACGGCTGCAAGTTCTTGACGGAAGGAAGAGCTATTAAATTTCGGAAAAATTTTGAACTATATTTTGTAGTTTTTAGTCAATTGACTTTTCGAATGATCTCTCAGCTATCAGCGAAGTGATCACTAGTTTAAAATAATGTATATTTTTGAAAGAGTTTGCTAGTTCGTGTTTGCTACATTGAAACTACATATTTATTTTGCTCGATCATCTCTATCTTCTTCCTATTTCGAGTAATAATTTTTTCTTAGTTTAAATAGAGATTACCTGTTGATTTTTCCAGGTGTATTGAGATTTAAAATTTATTATGGTATGTAACATTTGCGATATTCATAGTAACACGCATAGACAATCAAAATATCCGAGAAGAATCAGGATATGGCTTTGTCACTGACCGTTTTCTCCGAACATCTGGTTTTAGCTAAAGAATCGAGATTTCACGCAAATTCAGCCAGCGGAAGTCATTTGCCATGTCGATGTTATATTTGTTTTGATATTTGCTTCCAGTCGTTGTGATGCCTTGGTTGAATAATTCTTATGCTGATCATTTACGGTACCAACGTTTAGTGAGAAGTTGATTGGCAACTACGAATCACGAGTGACATCAAATGAGCTGGCCCAAATGAGGGCGGATGCGCGATAATCAGAGGCGGCGATCCATTGTGGCCTGGGACTGCTACGTCCGAAACAAATACTAAGGATACTAAGAAGTCGGTACTCATATCCTCGTAAGAGTTCAGCAACTTCTCCGTACAGGCTAAGTAATCTTGCACGCTAGTATTAAAAAGGTAGCACCAACAAGCTGGAAAGCCACCCATTTTATCAGTTTCCTTAACGTTAGAGGGTGTCTCAAAAATCGATATCCACACAGTGGATAAGTATCGGAAGGCATAAACTTTTGTGTTCAATGCCTTCACGAAATTCATCATCAAGTTGAGCTTGCTTTTAATGAGTATGTATTACGCACCTTATTCTTGTTCATGTACGAACTTTTCTCATTGACGGGGGCCAAAACAATCGTCCAATGCACACTGAACTGTAATTGAGACCCACAGGTCTGCATGCCCCAAATTTGAAGCCAGTATTCCCCCAATTATAAGGGGAGCGTCTGGGTCAAATTTTATCTCGGTTATTTACAGACGGATCGATTCGAAATTGGGTACACGTATGTAAAACGGTATTCTAAGACTTTTTTTCGTGTGAATTTTTCGAAAAAATTAAATAAAACGAAAAATTCTTGGAAAACGGCCAAAAAGAGGGTACTTTAGAAATCCTATCTCCTCCTAGGATTTTTAAGCTACAGCATCGAAACGCATATCATTCGATGCGTAAAGACCATATCTAAAAACTTCACTTGGCGGTTTTTTTGTGGAGCACAAAAACATTTTTGTGGGTGTGGGAGCATTTTTTCCGATATTTTTCGATTTTCCCCCCGCCCTCCCCCACTTTTGCAAAATAAAATCCGAACTATAACGAAATTTCAAAGACGACTAAATGACGTTTGTAGATATTTCTATTCCAAATCGAATGGTATATGTCTCATTGATGTAGCTTTAAAACTCTAGGAGATAGGTTTGCCGTGAGAGAAGTTTTCAGCTTTGGCAACTTTTCAATAGAGCCAAAAAACCGCTGCGCGGCGGTTACCGAAAGTAAGCGTCAACTCACTTCAAAGTCAGTCATCGGTGCATAGAGCCACTAAATGAACACCATCCCGCGTGCTGTCTGTGAGGTTACTGAGCTCTAGCCGAGTGGAGAGCACATTTTATCGTTAATTTCCCCCTTTGGAATTACTGAAGGCCCCAACCCCCTTCCCTCCTTTCGGGATCTGTCGTGAACGCATAAATCAACGTACAGAGATGGTTCTAGTACCGTTTGATGCGGCAGAAAGTATGCTTTAAGATGAGTATAAGAACCGGAAAATTTCATAATTGGCCGCATAACGTCAGACGATCCCCTTTATGGTACCCGGCCGGGTAATTTCCGCCTTAACTTTACTGAAGAGGCCCGGACACCTCCCCCCCCCCTTACGGGATCTGTCGCGAATGCATAAATCAACGTATAGAGATGGTTCTAGTACTGTCCGATGCGTAAGAAAGTAAGCTTTAAGATGAGCCTAAAAACCGGAAAAGCCGAAATTTCGACCTTTGTACCCAGACGCTCCCCTTAAAAAGGAATGCGTATTGTGTGCTGAACTCATTTTGTGTTGGTGTGGAATATTAAAATAATAATGTTATTACTTATTAAAGGTGTATAATAACTAATTTGGTGTTATTATTAGTATATTTTGTGTGTTTTATGAAGTTGGAAAGTATAATTTGAAAATCAATCTCTGAGTTTGAAATCTACAATCGCGGTACGATAAATAATGAGATCAACTTGACCTTTTTCGTGAATGTAGCCGCGGACAAATTTGAATTACTGTACAGGCAGACCCTGACCCTGAGAAGAATTTTAAATCTTGATTTTGTAATATAATTACTTTCGAAAAGTTCTATGAATTAATTGACAAGTCTCACCCACTTGGGCCAATTTCTGCCTTGTTTGCAGCGTTGTTGCCTGACCTAATGGGCAATTTTCTAATGGAAATGCAGCCACAGGAGCAGCAATGAGCGTCCGCTTGCGGTCAATTAATGAGCAAACTTTACCTAAGCCGTGATTAAAAACGCTAATCTTTGCTAAGATTGGTGCTGCGTTTTGCTTATTTTTGCTGCTGAAACGGAATTATTGTGCTGAATTTTGTGAGGTCTTGGTAAAATTCTATTGAAAATAATTTTTTTATTAAATAATCTTTTGTATTTGCGTTGAACTTTTTTTTGCCTCAAGTTGACGTACAACTGTTCTGAAAAACGGCGGAAAAACGCATGCAGGAATCAAATTAGTGAATGAAGCGAGCTCTCAAAATGTAGACAAAATTAATTAATCTCTGTAGTTAACAAAGCTATTGGCACAAGGTTCTTGTTCCCAAAGCCAACAGCAAGTATTATTTCTTTTAATTTGAGTTCAATCCTAGATTTTATTTCAGTTTCCTAAACAAATTTTATTTCAAGCCTAATATGTCCTGCCGTGTTTTTTGCCTTATTCACTTTAGCGACGGTGACTCGGTAATCGGCTCGATCTTGATTTTTCATGTTCATTCATGGCGATGCATATTTTAAGCGAAAATGAAACTATATTAGTGATTCTTGATAAATCACATGAATTTAAAAATATGAACGATCTTTCAATTGTACACATGTACAATTAACTTGTAAAGGAACCTTGTGCAGAAAAGATGAATTATTTGTATGAATGAGAGATAGGCCAAATGAAACCCTGGTCCTCGCGCTCATTAACACAAATTATTTACCCAACTTAATCAGTGAAAATTTGTGAGGCCGCTTTTAATTTCTGAGCAACTGATTGTGTTAAATTTATTTCATGCCATTATCGAGGCTCCATCCGTCTCTGTCAAAAAGAATTCCAAGTAGTGAAAGTTTTCACAAAAACTGTCTGTTTATAAGCACCCCGATTTCAAATTGAAGCTGAACCAGGTCTGGCCAATGAATGGCTTTTGAAGTGCTGCGGGCAAATCGTTAATTTTTCGACACAGTTAGCATGCTTGGTATTTCACAACTTTCACCGCGCGGTTCCAATTCAGGAATTTATACTTTGGAAGCAAATACTCTGATTGGTCCTCGGCTGTAAAAGCGTAACATTTCTTCCAAATCAATATCCTGGCTAATTGAAACTGGTTAATTTTTTCCTCGATATTTTCAGGGAATCGGAAGCTCATTACGATTGCGATCATTGGGCGGTATAAGATGAGGGAAAAGGATCGCTTCTTGAGTACATGTCTTCGTAAATGGGACTTTTTTAATGGAAAGTGTCACTCAAATAGAGTACTCGATGAGTCTTCGTATTAATACTCGCCAGAAAATGTTAAATTTTTTATTTTATTGGTAAGTAAGCTCTTGAATTATATGGCAGTCGCATTTCCAGTTGATTATATGATATCGAAATTATGTTTGATTCACCACCACTTTTATGGCCTGTGCTGTAGGATATTATCTAGTCAAGCCATCGGCTTTTATACGTTTGCATGAATAATTAGCATCTTTTATCTATGCAAAGTTCAATAACATGGATTTACAAGGTGAAAATGCAAGCAGAAAATACCAGTTTTTACTTGTAGTCACATTTACAATCTCTTAATTGTTCTTGAACGGAAATGAAATGCGAACTGATTTTTAAAACTACGTAATGTAAGGAATTCGTTTCTGTGATTGTGTAGGTTGTTCAGAAAGAGAACATTTTCCCTATTTTGTAGCGGTTTCTGTAAGTAAATCATTCGAAAGTTGAGTACAAAGAGAGTGCAAGTCGAAGCTTTAAATGGATAACATTGAAGAACATAGAGACGCGCATCAAAGTTAACAAAAGAGAGCACACCAAAGTTAGTGCTTCAACCCAGCATTACGAGCCGCCAGTCATGGATTCGAAAAGAATTTTTTCCCTGGCGAACACAGCGTCAAGGAAAATACTACGAGGACTCAGATGAGTTGTTGTTTCCTCCTCTTCACACCAAGCCGGAATTGACGACATTTAATGAAAGCGTTGCACAAAAATGCTTGTGCCCTACGGACGACACTTGTGTCCCCATGTTAAGTGCTGCCAAGCTCGAAGAGTTCGAAAGCTGATGCAGTAAATATACAAGGGATTTTAGAGAGCGTATCCATCATACCTATCGCACGTAAACGTAGATAGTGATTATATGGAACTCGATTTTTCCGCCGTTAATTAAATTAGCGGAATAGTCTCCTCGACTGAATTGTGCCGATTTGTGGTGCCATTCAACACAGTAGCTTTCACTAACCCAATTCAGGGGCCTTACTTTGAATAGCATTTTATTTTCGCTACTCCTAAAAATTCCTGACTTTATTGCCGATTATCTTCAATTTATGTCAATCTCTTTCATTCTCTTATAATTTTGCGTGAAAAGTAAGCATTTTTTATCCATGCGAAGTTCAATAGTTCTGCTTGCCTCTTAACAAGGTAATCATCATTATTCCTTAATTCCTGCCATTGCCCTACCATTTCTGCCATTGGATTTTCTTTCTACCATTGCATTCATGTCTGCCTTCCTTGGTTTCATTCCATTTAATTTAAGTCATTTTATTTGATTTCTACCTTCCTAACCCATTTGTGTCATTTTTTAATATCTGCAATATAATTTAACTTTTGATATTCATTTCATTGCACGAGGCGCATGTAATCACTTCAACATGCCGGTATTCCGTTTATTTGTTAACAAATAAGCCGTGCGACGTTATTGCACAAAATAGCCGAGCTAGAATTCTTTTAATTGCCCAACTTTCCTGAAATGTTCAAATGTCGACACAATATCCCAAGAAAATTTTAACTTGAAGCGGCGATGCCTAAAACGGCCTCGATCGTTTAACTGCAATTAATTTACTTTCTCTTGCGAATAAAATGTTCCTAAATTTTTAGAGCGTAATTTGACTTGCTGATGTGATGCATGAGTCAGAAATTACTTCCCAGTTCACTGAATGTGCTTGAATTTATACAAGCGCTTACATCTCGGGTCGCTAGCGTCGGCTGTACGGCGGCCTCTTGTTGGCGTGCCGAAATACGTGTTAGATATTTTTAATAGGAAATGCTTATGTACACGCAATGTTTGGAGTCCATTTTAACGAGCTTCACGTGTGAGCAATTACAAACTGGTGTTCGAAAATTCGTCGTGCGTCAACGCTAAAATTATGTTTCAAAAGCTTCTTTGTTGTTTTTTGATTTATGAGCCGAGTTTTGGAAATGAACTAGCTTGTTTTTTTTTTGCATTTTATTTTTGTTTATCTGTTGGCTAACGCTTCAAAAATGTTCAAGGACAACGTAGATTTGAAGAGACCCTTGATATTTCCATTGATCGTCCAGATTACAAGAAATGAGTGAAGTCTAAATTGGATACGCCCAACAGAAATTACAAGACGCCCATATCATTAAAATTCACGAATCAGTAATGAAGTTTTAAACAAATTTATCCGTTTATCCCTTATTTTATAATCAATCCCGGATGACTAAGGGTCATTTGCCTAAGATCCATCAAGCTCCTTTGCGAGGCCCGTTCCAAATACACTGGGGGAGAATCAATGCAAATAAGAAGTTTTAATAAATATATTATAGAATGATTTAAAGTGATACAGTGAACTTCAAGTGTTCCAACATACATCAAAAAATATCGCATGTATTATAAATTCGGATAAAGTATAGTATTGAAGCGAGTAAATCGTTAGATAATACTTTATCTTTATTGTTATATTCCTCATATAGTTCCATTAATAGCGCCATATTTTTCCGCTCTCTTCGGCATGTCAGAATTCATTACTGATATTACAAAAAACGCATCAATTGAGCATCGAACGGAGCCAATTGTTATGGAGCGCAGCCTGTTATAAGCTCCTTACCAGCAACCTGTTACAAGTTTCTTATCAGCAGCCTGTTATATGTTATAAGCACCTTATATACCAGCAGCCTATAATAAGCTTCTAACCAGCAGCCTGTTATAATCCCCTTACCAGCAGCCTGTTATAAGCCCCTTACCAGCAGCCTGTTATAAGCCCCTTACCAGCAGCCTGTTATAAGCCCCTTACCAGCAGCCTGATGAAAGCTCGTTACCAGCAGCCTGTTATAAGCCCCTTACCAGCAGCATTTTATAAGCTCCTTACCAGCACTGAACGCAGTTTCCCGGTGGCCCGAAAGGCAGCGTTTAATGGTATAAAACACGACACATGTCTGGTACTAAGCGATAATCTTTACTGTGGCTAAACGAACCAAATTACTATATAGCAATAATCGAACCCAAATATGGCACTATACGATCCTATTTATCGGAACTATACGAACCCTATCACTGGCACTAAACACAGCCCATCACTGTCATTAAACGAGACCAATTACTGACTATTAATTGAAGAAATATGTTTTCCTTATGTTCGCGTCCCATATCAGCGTCGCTTCTTTGTTCCGTTCGTACCAGGAGTGCCATCGACGGAGTGGGTTTTACTGATGCCGTCCTTAAGCAACATTTTTACTGCCACCGTTTACCTGCGATGAAGATTGTGAGCCAGCATCAGCAAAATTGCTCGTAAAATTTTAGAACAATGAAAAATTCATATTTATCTGCTCAAGAATTCAAATCTGCAATTGAGACATAAAAAGACACCTCGCTAAGACACTTTTTTACAGCTCTGATGGCTTATCTTCGCCCATAAAAATAACAGTAAGAAAGAAGGCATCGAGAGCATTTGCATACTTGCTCAGTGTTTGGAATTGTCAGCGGCAGAGGACGCGGCCGCGATGTCGCTTCCGACCTCGGCAGGAACAATGAACAAGATTATAGTGTGAAAAGACATGGTTGCAACGAGAGAGCAATGATTGAAAAGTCTGCCATGGAAAAAGATTTGCGAGTTTATGTAAAGAGGAGTTGAACTTTTCTAGTCATATTGAAAAACAAGTTGAATAATCCAATAAACAGCTTGGTCTGATTAGACGCTCATACGAGTTCCTAGATGCCAAAACGATGAAGGTATTGTTTGTCGCTGTCATGCGCCCGAATATGAAGTTAGAAACACCATGTGGCATTTTAGTCGGGAGTGTTCAAAGACGTGCAACAAGGATAATGCCAGGTTTTCGAAGGGCAAGTACGTCTTATGAAGAAAGATAATAGATTATGAAACTTCCAAGTCTCGGTTATCGATTCCTGCGTGGTGACCTTATTGGAATGGACAAGTACAGGGTCATCAATATTTAGCGTTACATTGTTTTTCAAAATCAATACACTCGCAAAACAGTCGAATGTGTCGTATGGAACCATGTCGACTGTTCTCCGGAAGGACGGCCTAAAGTTGTCCCCATTCAAGCATGTAAAAAAAACAACTGTCTGCTCAAGTTGTTGACAAACGCCTCCAAAGATCCAAGATTCTTCTTTCCCGCATTCATGATGGCACGCTGCCAAACCTCGTTTTCAGTGATGAGAAGATATTCAATGTTGAACACCACTTCAACTCCCAAAATGATCGAATTTGGTCGAAGAATGGGACGAAGGATCCCGTGTGGTGACTAGGAAGCAATGCCCGACCTCAGTGATGGTCTGGGCAGCCGTAACAGAGTCCTCAAGGAGTCCCCTCTTTTTTGTTGACAAAGGGGTGAAATTGAATCAGAAGAACTATCGAGATGCCATCCTTGTTGGTGCATTGTTGCCCTGGGCACGAAAGCACTTCAAAAACGTCCCTGGTCGTTCCAGCAGGACTCTGCACCATCCCATGGGGCCAAATCGACTCAGGAGTGGCTGTCCGAGAATGTTCCCCCACTACATTACCAAATATGAATGGCCCCCATCGTCACCCGATCTCAATCCTCTGGATTTTGGGATCTGGTCATACCTTGAGAACAAGTCCACCATAGCCGTTTGGACGCCCTAGAGGTCAAACTGCTGAAGGAGTGGGCCAAAATCCCGCAGAGTGTCATTCGTGACTCGTGTAAGGCTTTCTCTAAGCGTCTACAACTCGTTATTGATGCAGATGGTGGACATGTTGAATGAAATTGTGGGAATTGTATCTCTGAACGTCTGCCTACATAAATACATTTTCAAACATTCACAATTGTGTTTCATTTCGTAGTTCTAACCACTCAAAGTTGTAACGCTAAATATTCATGACCCTGTATAATCACGGCATATACAAGGTCCCAGGAGCATTACCAAAATTTGAAACAAGAACCAACACCAGGAGCGACAGTTATAAGCTAAATAATATACGTTTAAAAATTACTTTTTAAAGACAACACTTCTGAAGAATCCAGTGTCTCCAATGTTAAAGATGTAAAATGAATTTCTCATTTTATTTCCGAATATTAAAAATATAATTTTTCATTGTTTGTATATACAATTTTTGTTCTCAAAATTATTTATTCTATCAATTGATTCACGCATTGCCTCCGACTTCACACAATTCTGCAAAATTTCAGATCAATTGGACAGGTAAAAGTGTGTCAAACATCAGTTATAAGATTTGTAGCTTACAAAATTATTTGTTGAATTTTTTTAATATTGAAAAAAAATTTTATTATTTAAATAATTTATTTTGTCATTTGATTCATGCATTGTCTCCAGCTTTACGCAAGTGTGCAAAATTTCAGATCGATAGGATAAGTAGAAGTGTGTTAAATTTCGATTATAAGATTTGTAGCAGACAGACAAAAAGACACACACAAACAAGAAGTGATGTTAAAGAAAAGTGTTGTAAAAAAAAACATTTTTCCCGCTTCGAGTCACCGGCATGTGGAACAGCCTCACTGATGATATTGTTGACATTCCGAGTATGAACGCGTTGGAGAATAAACTAGACTATCTATGCAATGCAAAAGTATATGTTCGGTTTTGAAATGCCTAGCAAACTACGGAACTAGGAAAAGTCCAATGATTATGTAAACCAACGTCAGTTGAGAATATTTTGTCATAAGGCCAGTTTTTAAATCAGTGAATCAGTCACTTTAAATCAGTCACGAAAAGTACAAGAATCGGCGACAGGCCTAATCAGGCCTATTTCTTCAACGCCGAAGTTGTTATGCGATGCCTTTAATGAAAAGGCAATACGCTGTCGATAACACTCAGTTTGAAACAAAATCAGTAACTTTGATGCGTTTTCATGAACTGATTTGTCAGCTGGCGTAGTGTTTAGTGACAAAACTGGCCGCCTGATTAACAAAGTGGCGTCTATTATTATTAATTTGCATTTTGCACTCGAAGTTGCGACGAGGGTTTCTTCTCAATTTACTTTAGATTCGGTTCATTGCTAACGTACCGCCGAGTAGGAGGAGGAGTCTTTTCAAGCTCAGCATCGTTTAAAGTCTGATATATTCCTGGAGAAATATTTATTTTTATTTTGCATTTTCTTTGGTTTAGTCGTCAGAATTTCAGTTTGGCCTCGCTGTGTCTGAACACTAAGCAAACCATTATTTCTGAAGCATCACATTCAGGTGTTTTTGCGCTGCCGGGAAATTGCATGGCTGCATAACATAACGCTTGTCTCATGGAATCGACGGGCGTTGTTCCCGTCTCGGCGATCCCGTTGCAATCACCTAAATTAGCTCCGTAAATTTAATCCAAATTTAGTGGCGCCCATTCTTTACTTAGCAGGTGAGAGATTCTCGGGGGAATGGCCGGCCTCGATGGTTTTATAACTTCGATTTCACCATCAGAAAAAGATCACAAGTTTGATGGCGAATGATTCTTTGAACACAGGAAGTTCGGCCTGAGAAATGATTATAGTTGTGGAGCTTTAGTGTTTTCCACAATATAAATTTGACAGTCCAAAATTATTTAATTTCGTAATTTTATCATATTCTTAGAGCTTCTAATTTTCTAGAGCATTACAATTGTGGAGTGTAAGTTATTTTTCTTAGAATTAACGAAAGCGGCTGAATTTGTCTGGTTTCAGACGCTCAAGCTCTGAATCAAGCATTTTCTTCATCTTGATGTTGAAAAATTTCTCTAATTTTATTACTTATCCATATTAGCTCGAGTCCATTTTAATATTACAGAAACGTCAGTATTTATCTAAACCATATAGTGTTATCAGTGTGACGTAAACTTAATGCAACAAAGCAATTCAGCTTAAACCTTGTGAACCGTCAAATTTATTTCTAATTTATCGAATTTACATTAAACTATTTTAAGGTAAACAAAATACTATTCATTCCAAATCTTGTTCATACTGACTCTCTTTTGCAAGGGGCGTAATATTCACGGAGCAGCGCAGCTCTGCTTTAGAGAACGGGAACAGATGATTCATCACATGATGATGCATGATTGTACTAGTGTGAACGCCAGCGCTTTGCTCAGCGCTAGAGTGCCAACGCGCTTTGAGTTGTAGCGACGCTTGGTAGCTCTAGCAGCCGTAACACTAAAGGTGATTATTTATTGAAGAAAAGTGGTTACCCCAATGGCTCGACGAAAAACTCCACATCGAACTAAAAATATATACATATAATAGCATGAGCATGCCCCGGGATAAAGTATTCGATCAATAAAAACAGCGTAAAAGTTTTACGATCGCACAAGTATGGGCTCCTTTCCTTGCTGCTGTTGCCAGGCCATCACTGTTGTTTTGAAGGCATCAGGTCGGTGGCAGCAGCGGCCTCCTAGGTGAGTGAGTTCCATAACCTGGTACCGGAAGGGAAGAATGAATGGCGGTATACATCAGTTCTTGCGTGCGGCACTATGAGCTTCTGATGGTGACCTCTGGTGGTTCTGACAGCGGGCTGAAGCCTACCAGGTGGGACGTTCATGTCCACCAGCTTATGCATGAATTTTACATCATGTTGTCTCTGCACGCTACTTTTCTCTGCACGATCGGCTCGAAGCCTAATTTTGTTACCACTGGTGAAGCACTTGACTGTGGGCTGAAGTCTCCGATGAAACGTCTTAGGGAGATGCGCTGGACAGGCTCCAGTGAAGACACAAAGCCATGTTGGTGTGGGTCCCACACGCACGATCGTATTCCAGGATCGATGCGTATTCCTGCTCTTATAACAGTGGGTCTGGACGTTCGTGGTGCATCCCTTCAGATTTCGGTGGGTGAAGGCGCTTATCTTTGTGGCCTTTGCTTCGACAGACCACACATGGTTCACCTAACGCAAGTTGTTTGTGATGGTAGTACTGAGGTGTTTGGCGTCCTCGAAGGATCCCAGGGCATGGCCGTGCAGGATATAGCTGGAGAGTATCGGGAACCTCTTTCTTGTTACTGTAAGGAGATGGCACTTCTAGACTTTGAACGCGATCTGCCAAGTGAGTTTCCAGACTTCCAGCTTGTTGAGGTCATCCTGCACGAGAGCAACGTCGTGTGGTTTAGTAATGTGGAAGTAAAGAAGGGTGTCGTCTGCAGAGTCCGACCTTTACTTGGATTCCGTCACATAAGATTCCGGCCCATTTGGTGACTGACGTCCGCTGGGCTTGCTTTCAATTGGCAGTAACGAACTCCTGTGAACAGTGACTTGTTAAAAAGGGCCGCCAATTCAGGTGCCAGTTCAGCGGCCGTCTCTCTGAGAAGTCGAAATTGGATCTTGTCTGGGCCGGCGGCTTTCCTGGAGTTCAGACGGGAAAGGAGTTTCCCGACTCCAGTTGTGGCCACAGAAGTGTCTGGAATGTTTGGGTGCGGGCTGTGGCCCAGGGTTGGCAAGCGTGAGAGATCTTCTTTGGCGAAGGCATTACAAAATTGATCGTCGAGGATGCCCGCTTTTGCCCTACCGCCGCCGTACATCAGTCCGTCTCGCTTCAGTGGCGCGCCGCCCATCGTGTCGCATCGCTTGCTCATGACAAGACCCCAGAGGTTGCTACTTTCGTCCTATTCCACAGAGCGCTTGACATACTGCTGGTTGCACTGTCTCTTGTGGCGACGTGCTTCTTTCTTCAAATCTTTGAAGCGCTCGAAGTCTTCTTCCCTGTTAGTTGACTTTGCCTATCTCCAAGCCCTGTAATTGCGACGAGAAATCCTTGTAATGACGGGGTAATGTCGTGAACGCGTTTAGAGGACACGACGCGAATGCTCTTCTAGTCCCACAACGCTAAGGCAATTGCAATTGATAGAACGACTCCCAACAATCATGTCATTTGCTGCGTCTAAATCATTCTCGATGTTTCGTCTTGATTGTACGTATCTATATTGCGTCCGGATATTACTTCTCGATATTGCGTTCTGATATTGCGTGCGACGCTCCGAACGCTCCAGGTTTGCCCTCGGACTCCAATCTTGTGATTGCAGCGGAAATTTTCCGGCTGCTCAATTGACTGTCAGGGTTCACTGTAACTGAACATTTTGCTGGCTTTGAGTCTGTGCGTTTGCTCTCAATTTACTGCCACCTTCTTAAACTTCAGAGAAATTCGATTACGCGTTCTTGCAAATTTGCTACGTCAGGGCCAGATCGTTATTGTTGTATCTTTTGTAACTATGCAAACTTATTCACATATTATTAATTACTGATAGTTTTCACTATACTCAGGGTTTTATGATCATGGAGCAAGAGTCCTATCTTATATAGGACCTTGACTGAATATGAAGATTTATTCTAGAAAATCAAGTAATAATAATAAGTTCGCTAATAGTAATAATAAATAATAGTGACAAATAATAATAATAAATAATAAGTTCACTATGTCTCTACGAAGCATGAAACAAATTAGTATATTCTCAAAAGACGCATTCTATTTAATATTACTCGTATATATGTTAAATCTTTACATGAACTACCTTAATTACAAAATTTCAACAACTTCATATTTACTTGAGATGTTGCAGTTCTGAACGATATTTCAAATATCCTTGAAAATTGAACTTCTCTAACACTAATAATAAAATGAAACGTCAAATGAAACTTTATCGGCAAAACGATGAATTTTAGGTATCCGATCGTTTTTTATCTCCATTGCTGGAATCATTGATGATCTCAATAAACTGAACGGCTATTGTAACCCTTAATTCTTGCTGAGGTTGCATCCTCAGATGATCTTTATAATTGACTCATAAACGACAATTAACTTGAAAAATCCTATCTAGATTAGAATTTCCTGCTTTGTAGACACGCGCTGATGGAAATTTGTTGTAGCAATGAGAAGTCAACCTATGATCGAAGTCGAACACTCGGCTTTCTTCTCCCTACCCTCCTCACTTTAAATATAATAATTCACCAGACTACCTTATTAATTTCAAAGATAAATTTATTGAATTATGAACATTTTATTGCGAAATAAGAGCCGTGTTATGCGCTGCTAAATCTGTCATTGGCCGTTCATCAGTGTGCAGCAGCGCTTTAGCGTATATGATGTTAATTAATACGTTTGTGTTGTATCGTACATGATATTAATTAAAGGCATATGTATGCTAACTCATATGATGTTAATTTAAACGGTCTAGCATTCAGCACTGCCCAGCAGGCGTTGGAGAGAGAGCATTTGCCGCATTGTTTTCATTTGTAGCCTAATTTTTATTTATTTTGTGCCTCTGGATAAAAAAGTCGTAATTTTCATTATTAATAAACAAAGTTGAATTCTTAACTGTTTTGATGGTTATTCAATTAAAAATGTTCTCGTATATTATGTGCATTCTGTTTTGAATTTCACGAAAAGATTTAGAGGAATCGGGAAAACAATTAAACATATTTCAGTGAGAAATTAATGTTTTTTGTTTCATGTTTAATCAAACCTTGAAGCGTCCTCTCAGATTGCCTGTCTTGTCAGACAAGGATTGAACTGTAACCTCTAGGCTAAGTTTCTTCATACATGGTTTAGCTTGTAAATTCTATCATAATCAAAAGTGTCTCAGTTTTCCTTTCCTCAGTTCATGTCTTAAAATTTGAGCTGATCATAACAGCCTTGAGCTGATGATAACAATCGGCAAGTGATTATGACAATCTTAAGCTAATGATAACAATCTTGAGCTGATGATAACAATCTTGAGCTGATGATAACAATCTTGAGCTGATGATAACAATCTTGAGCTGATGATAACAATCTTGAGCTGATGATAACAACCTCGAGCTGATGATAACAACCTCGAGCTGATAACAATCTTGAGCTAATGACGACAATCTTGCGCTGCTGATGACAATCTTGAGCTGATGATAACAATCTTGAGCTAAGGATGACAATCTTGAGCTGATGAGACAATCTTGAGCTGATCATAACAGCCTTGAGCTGATGATAACAATCGGCAAGTGATTATGACAATCTTAAGCTAATAACAATCTTGAGCTGATGATAACAATCTTGAGCTGATGATGACAATCTTGAGCTGATGATGACAATCTTAAGCTGATGATAACAATCTTGAGCTGATGATGACAATCTTGCGCTGATGGTACGTATTGTGAGCTGGCTGCTTGAATAAAGCCGTTGGTTATCCTGCTTTGAATTGAGCGCTGCTTTTGAATTGAGTTATGTTGCGCGGGTTGGCAATCTTGTTCCCCACAGAAATGTTCGAGTTGAATTTCGCTCCCTGTTGACAAATAAGATTTGCATTCACCAGCAAACTCACGACGTGCTGCTCCTGCAGCTAGCTCAGCCTCATAGCCTCGCCCCGACACTGAGAATTTGAAAAGGAAGCTGTGAATTTTGAGAATAAAATTCAAAAAGCGAACAGTAACATGAGTCACATCAAAAGGTAAATGGTCATGAATGTGAATAATTTAAATGTGGTTTGATAGGCAATTTATAGAGAAAGCCGGCCAAAAGTCCACTGCCACATACAGAATTGTAAACAGATATGTACAGGCTCCACATTTAATTGTATTGGTGATCACTGCACGCGCCTGCCTGCGTGCCACGCGTCCACTCATGCCGGTCACTGTACGCACCTGCATGCGTGATACATTCCCACTCAACAATTGATGATGGAATGCTTCAGCCGCTGAAATGCTTCAGCCGCACTTCATCATGCATGCTAACACCTCCCGACTATCCCCGCCTTTGTAAGACTTGCGCTTTTTGGCTTCTGCTATCCAGTTCACTTTGCTTGTGTCACTTGGCCTTTCTGCAGTGAAATATTAATTTGTACAGTTTATATTCAGCTATGAAGAACTATGCAATTGACTTTAAAATTTAATAATTTGTTTATTTCATATCAGTATAACACGCCTCAATATATGATGAGATCCATCATGAAATAGTATATTTGGCGATGGTAATGTATAACAAACTCATTATAATAAAATGAAGGTTTGGTCGTCCATTGTTGTCTTGATCATTATTGGTGATACTTTAATGTCATGTTAGCTGTACTTTTTACATCATTCCAAGACTATATTATGGAGTCGACAAAAAAAGCGTTGTAATCGACCTGCATTTTGATTATTCTGTTCGTGTTTCACTCTTGTCTTTAGTAACTTTTTTGTCGTCAATATCTTTTGTCTCTAAGCACCACCATTCATTCTGTCAAAATATTCTAAAATGGAAATTCTTAGTAGATTTGTAATATTTTCAATGAAAAATTTTCGGAGTACAGCTCTATTATCAGTTCCCAAATAAAGTAATAAAAGTATTTTCACTTGATACCACTGAGTTTGCACGGTAAGGATTAAAAGCTTGAAAGGCAAAGTAATCTTAGAAACAATCCCTAAACCATTCGAACCTACTAGAAAGTTCAGTCAGAGAATATATCAATCGAATATTATTTAAGGGTCTACATTTCTCAAATCTGGAGCTCCATAGCCGGAAGTAAAGTTTCAAAATGCCTTTCGGATGCCGGTATGTAGCACTTCTCAGTGTTTAAGCGCACAAATGAATGAATAGGCTGCACAATTAGGTTTCCAGTACGGGCAGGGCGGCCCAGTGGTTACAGTTCAAAGAACCAAAATTGGAGCTGGGAGTTTCGGGTTCGATCCCAGCTGAGTGCGAAAGTTCTGGTATAAAGTTGGCGAGGTGGCTGGGCGGTTAAGCATAATGGATATTGGAACAGTGAGCTGCATGTTCGAGACCCACAACATGGTGTGAATATTCTATGATGTTATGAATAGGCGACAGGTCTAACTGCCTAATCAACGCTGACACTTCTTAACCATAACATGAATCCTACTCCCGTGTTCAGCAAATCTTATTCATACGTTGGAGAAATCTTTCAATATAGAAGCATTTGAATTATTAAAATTTTATTATTTTCGTACGTATAACAATTGCGGTTCGAAAATGAGTCGAGACAAATCTGTTTCGTGCTCATCAATAATTCATGTCACCAGAAACCGTTGCAGGGGTTCATGCCTCCACAAACCGTTGCAGGGGTTCATGCCTCCACAAACCGTTGCAGGGGTTCATGCCACCAGAAACCGTTGCAGAGGGACTCAGGACCGACGACTCTCCCTCGAGTGATGAGCTCAAAAGTCTGTGATGCCAAGGCTCCCCTTTGAGATCGTTCGTTTATCAGGCAGGCACAGGTTAGGTACACTGGCTTTTGTTATCATCCCTATCAAGAATTATCTCCGTATTAGTGCCGTCTGAACTTCGGCCGTCCTTAAACCGCCTGTAATTTTCAGTTTGTCCACCTCCTTTGAAGTCCTGCTTCGTAAGGCTTTGTGTCGCTACCAAGGATCGCTCATCGCTTCCTGTCGATTGATGGCTTCAAAGCCAGAAATTAAACTACTGTCTAAGCTTTGCTAACGTCTGTTCTCATCTCACTGAATTAGAATATTAGCGTTAATTTTGGAAACATCGGTATCGCTAAGAATTTTTTGGGGGTATATATACGTGAAATATAAGAGTACCAATGGATTTTATAAGATTTTTATATTGTTTCAGGAAACTGTGTTCCTCTGTGCGCTCTCTTTGAGCGCAACTTGTGTTCTTTCCATGAGGAACATTGAATTCTTTTGAATTCTTAAATGTCGAGTTGATTATTCAAGCAAGCAAGATAACACTTAATGAAGTCTTCGTAGCAATATAATCGTTGATTATTAAATAGTTGGCGCCAGCTTCTGAATTGGTTTTATTCATTGAGTTAGGTCATCGCCGCACTCGATTCAATTTTTTTATAAATCATTTGTATTCTTTCACTTATTTGGAGCAGACGTGAAGAATCTCCTTCTACATTGCAAGTGAATGTGATGCATTTATGGTTTTATTGAAAGATAAGATCTACCAGTAGGTAATTTCTCGTTCATGGCTCTAAGTCACTTCTGATGCAATTTCGTTTACAAGCGCCATGTACTAGGCCGTAGTTTCACGATCCAACACAGAGAAAGGCTCTGGAGTTGAGACGTGGTTTCACTGCCGATGTGAGCTAAGGGAACACACGGGATTTATTACTGTGCTTATAATTTGTTTTCTAATATTATAGTTTTTATGAATCATTTTTATTATGCCTTTCTTCACGATCATTAGTCTAATGTTTCTAAAATATTTATTTTTAGGTGAGCCCCAGCAATATTACGGCGAAGTTTTAAATTAGGGTTCATTCACAACATATTGCAGATTTTTCAAACTTAGAAAAAATTTATCAAAACTGCGCGTGCGGTACTCGCGATAAAGTCATTTATGAAGTCTCCCGTTCCTTTCTGCATTATTCAGTCGATATTATTTCATATTACTTCTATCTTCCTCTCTTCTTCTTCCTTTTCCTCATATCTTCATGTTTCACGACACGAAGTTTCACGACACGAAGTTTCACGACGCGAAGTTTCACGACACGAAGTTTCACGACACGAAGTTTCACGACACGAAGTTTCACGACACGAAAGTTTCACGACACGAAAGTTTCACGACACGAAAGTTTTACGACACGAAAGTTTCACGACACGAAAGTTTCACGACACGTATGTCGACACAGTCGAATATGTCGACACAGTCGAATATGTCAACTCAGTCGAATATGTCGATTCAGTTGAATATGTCGACTCAGTCGACATATTCATACCGACTTATCAGTCGACATATATGTAAATACATGAATTGGTGAGAAAAGGACGAACTTAAAATTTAATTCTGACGGAGGTAATTCACAGTGCAAAATCGCTTCCGATTACTCACTGCTATTATTTTCATGCCACTACCGAGTTTCAAATCGTAGAAGAACATAAAAAAAAATTTATTTTACATGCGGAGTAATTTGAATATTTGTATTAAATTTTGAAATTAATGTAATTTTCACCTCGTCAATACTGATTTCAATGTTAGTGCGTCAATAAATCAATTATGTAACAGCTGGATTTGATGAAAAAAATTTAATATTCTGTGAAAGATTGTACTTCGGTCAGACTAGGTTCTTAAAGATTGGGTTATTTATCATCTTATGTTATGAAGTATAAAAACTTTATATCATGATAAATATCTTGGTTTTATATTTATTTAAATGCATGCATTCGTTTTACTAATTTAAATGACTATATACCTAAGGTTGCCGCCATTCACCCTTTCCTAAAGCCATGGGCATGGCCAAAAATTTTCTTATATATTCAAGCGTTGCCCTGTTTTTTTCACTAGATTTTGGTCGCCGGTGTCAGGTTGGCTTTATGGCTTGAATTTTATGGTCTATTGATTATTTAAACCCGTGATGACATTGGACGATATTCTAACGCTGCGTGGCTCGTCCATTGTTGCGCGGATGACGGCTGATGATTTAGTGAGCAAATACAGTAAATTCCGAAAACAAATTTAAAAACCATTTAATATTACTAATTACGCAAATAATGAAACCTTTTGAACTGTTAGAATCGGCAAAAAATAAAAAATCTGTTCTTGATAATACCGCGCTGTTTATTCCGTTACATTAGTTCACGATTGTGGGAAATATTTGTGTAGTTAATTATTCAACTTTCTCTCTTATGAAGATTTATAAGTCAACCTTCTTGTTTTTTCTACTCCATCTCTTCTAAGTTCTACTATTCCCTTTCTACTAAAATAATTAATAATTCATCAAAAACTATTTCATTTATTCCGAGATGAGGAATTTTTATCTCTTCTCATATATATTCATAAACGTTGTTGGCAATGCGCATCAGCGTACGTCGGAATTATATCTTGTAACTACGCACTATATCAGATTGGCCGAACAACAAGGGACGAGTTATCGTTCCGGGAACTGCTTGCCTGTCCACCTCATTCATCTGCTGGCCTTCACGCTGAACGATGCTATTTACTTGGTTACGAAAGCGATTTTAGGATTTTTACTTTCCCTTTGAGGTTTTTGATTTGATGATTTTGGAATCTTTGAATATTTTTTATTGTGAAACTTTGACCAAATAACACGTATAGTTTGAATCCATGTTAAAATTTTAGCCTGATAAGTTATTTTAATCGTCGTTTACGAATTCCGATTAATTTCTTGCTATGAAATATGTAATGGGCTGTATACATCCATTTGCATCTTTCTAAAAAATTTTTGCACTTGACTAAAAACTGAACATTAACCAGTGCATTACCGACAGCAGATGTGGCAAAGACAATTTGCTCCTGAATAATAAAAATCTTTTTTTTTGCGCAGAAGCGTGCAACAATCGATAATTTTTACATGAGCTGCCGAGTTATTCTTTCATTTTCTCCTAGTGAAGTTTTCTAATGCAGGAGAAGAAGGCTAGAATGAAATTAACATTAATTTCTAACAATATTATTAACAAAAATAAGTCTTGCCAAGCAGCGAAACAGCAGCTACCGAGATGGATATGGAACCACTGATGTCTTGAGAAGATAATTGAACTCGCTTTATTTGATGGTTGGTGGACTAAAAGACTAAAAGTTTCTTCAAAGCGTTACCAAACGTCGTGAAAAATCGACGCAACACGACTTTTGAACGCAATGGTAAAAACACAATAATCACAAGGAAAACATAGACATTTTATCTTGTGGAATTAGGATGACGCATGCGTAACTGCGTGTATGCACGGTTCTCGTTTCGTCACTTCCACAAGACTCCGTCGTTTCGTCACTTCCACAACACTCCTTCATTTCGTCACTTCCACAACACTCCATTTCGTCACTTCCACAAGACTCCGTCGTTTCGTCACTTCCACAACACTCCTTCATTTCGGCACTTCCATAACACTCCATTTCGTCACTTCCACTACACTCCGTCACAGCTATTCGCTCACAAAATCGAGTGGACATATCGAAAACGACAGCACTTATTTTCAAAATCCTGTGGTCCTCAAGCCAATAAGTCGTCCCTCTTACTAAACTCCTCGCAGTTTTCGAGTGAAGCTTAGTTCGACGTTCCAGGAATCGTATAGGGAAGTGTGTGGTGATCCAGCTTCTGGCCATTCCAATTTAGCGCTCCCAGCAAGCGTGACGCCACCAAATGGATAGAAGCCACTCGGTCGCCCGAAGCGGCCACTAAGAACATATCAAGTTAGGCAGCCGTCTATCTATATAAGATCTGAACAATCATAGCTGTTATCCTCAATCAGATGGCGGATTCTACGTCACGCCAGCCATCGCTCAGATTAGTCAGAGGCAGACGCCGCATTAGAAGCATCCAATAATACCTCGAAGCAATACCAATAATACCTCGCTTCTCGATTGCCTCGAGAAGCCATGTAATTATACCTCGTTACCTCGTTATTTCAACGATGAACACGTCAAGCATGGTTCACCCGTGAATCATGAAATTTACGTGAATATTGAACAGGAAAAACCACCAACCTGGTTTTCTAGAACAGAATTTGTAACCTCAGCTAATGGACCAAACCTCCAGCTATCGTCAAATTGCAATACAAAGTTAGAGCACGTGAAATTGCTGTAGATTCGTCCAGTGAACGTGCGAATTAAAAACTTTACCATCATCAAGCCTTTGATGACATTTGATCTCTTTAATAATAATTTGCCCGATATTTCATCAAGTATTTGTTTTGGATAGTTGACATTTTTCATGTCGCCCGCCCAAATAAGTTGATACACAATTTACACTTTTTCACTTTTACCCGAAATAAAAGACTCCTAAATTGTCACTAGTTACAAATGAAATCACTAGTGAAAATCACTAGTTACATATGAATATATTCAACAGTATACACTTCTGTTCGACATGTGTAGGCTATCTATCTCATTTTCCTTTCTATGGAATTCAAAGTTTTTTCATGTCGACAAATTCCAATTGTTTCCAAAAAACCGACCTATAAATATATAAAAATATAAGCAACAGAATACGTAACTTTTAGCCCTTTTGCCTGACAAGAAAATTCGATAAGTGAGCAATCATGAAGAAAATTTTGAAGGCACGTAAGTAAAAAATTTTATTCTAGTCGAAAAGTTTTCATTTTTTTCCCGGCTATTTACGCGTGGTAATTTTAAGCTCGCTACTCGCGCGCTGACGCTGTAAACTTGTCTCGCTAACTCGACGTCTCAAATTGCTGCTCGCTTTTTGCACGCCATTTATCAAGCACGTCGAACACCGGATACTCGTTCACTGTCAACACAGCCTCGCATAAACCCATCTGCAGCCTTAAACAAATTCAGCCACTACAGCCTAACCGAAACTCAGCCTCAACAGCCTCTCTAACAAACTCAGCAACTACGGCCTCACACAAATTCAGCCTCAACAGCCTCACACAAATTCAGCCTTTCAGCTGCCTCAAACAAATTCAGCCTTTACAGCCTCAAACAAATTCAGCCTTTACAGCCTCAAACAAATTCAGCCTTTACAGCCTCAACAAAATTTAGCCTTTACAGCTTCAGATAAATTTAGCCTCCTCACTAAAGCTCAGCTCCTACAGCCTCACATACACTCAGCTTTCACAGCCTCACACACATCAGCCTCTACAGCCTCAAAAACGTAGCCTCTATAACCTAACTCACATCATCCTCTCCAGTCTGAATGATGAAGCCTCACACAAACTCAGCCTCAGCTGCCACACATAAACTCTGCTTGTAACCTCACGCCCACTCAGCCTTCAACCTCACACGCATTCTGCGTCTCCAGCTTCACAAAAATTCAGCCTTTACAACTTCAGCCAAATTTCGAGAAGCAGATGAAGTGACACTGCGACTAAAAAGGTTCTTAATCGTATATTTCTGAGGTCCATAATTCATATCACAAAAGTTGTAACTATCCTACATATCGTTTATGTATACGTTGATTTACCTAATTCTTTGCGTCCTAGATTCAAGTATAGAAGCAAACGAGAATTTAATGCTGCAGGGAGACGTGCGTTCTAGAACTAATCACTAATAATTCCTCCATATTTAATTTGCCAAGTCCTAGCAGGACTTAGAACTTCAATACAAGCTGTCAACAATAGCTTGCTCACCACTGACCTTTGATGGACACCGATAATCCTTTAAAGATTAATTCAGGAAGTCTTACATCATTAACCGCAGATCTTTGTAGAGAAAACTGTCATATAAATTGAACAGAAATCGCATAATGTTTTTATTACAACACTTTTCTTTAACTTCTCTTCTTGTTGTTTGTCTGTCTGCTATAAATCTTAAAATCGATATTTAACACCCTTCTACCAATCCAATCGATCTGAAATTTTGCACACTTGCGTAAAGTCAGAGACAATGCTTGAAGTAAGTGACAGAATCAATAATTTGGAAATAAAAAAATTCAATAGTAAAGGAGATTTTAAAAATATTTCTTTTATATATGAAAATAAAATAAGAAATTCATTGTACAAGTGTAACAAAGGAGACACCGGCCTTTTTGGAACTGTTGTCTTTAAAAAGTAATTTTTAAACGCATATTATTGATAGTGATATAGTTAGATTCGTAAGTAACGAGATACCGGCTGCTTGATAGTAATCATCCGTAATAACCGTAGTGGTAATAACCAATTTATAACCGCAACAATCTTGTTTCTTAGTGGAGGATACTTGTGACTTTATTATTCGTATTTTGTGTTATTCTAACTGCATCTACTTCTCGATAGTGTGTTGTAGCCGATTCTTATTCGTAATATTCGTGATAGTCTCTTAACTACGATTTTATTAGAGAAAAAATTCAGCAGGATAGTCAGCTATTCACGTCTTTTCGGGCCGCCGTGCATGAGGCACTTTAGAAGCTAGGTTATTTATTGCATAAGTCATCCGAATTTTTAAAGTATCAGAAGCCCGTCTCAGTTGTCTAATGGGCAAAAAATAATAGAAATTTTGCGTCTGAATCTTGAAACTTCGAAGATTTTTAATGATAATTTAAGCTCCGCTTCCAGTGCTTTTCATCAAACTTTCGGGAATTCCTAAGTTGATCACGACTTCAAATCTGGACTTCTTGGACGTCGCATTTCGGAAATAAGGAGCTCTGTATGAAGCTGAATATTATTTAAATATTTTCTATCAAAGTTTAGAATATGGTGAGAAAATGTGTGAAAGAGTCCTTTGTCTCAAATTCTTGATTTATTTTTCATTAAGACAGAAATTTGTTTCTAAATTATATCGTATTTGGCTGCACACCTTGGGATATTCTATTGGATTTACATTGACTTTTCTATTATGGCCAAGGTTGGCACGCAACTCATTACTGCCTTTACCTCATTACTGCCCTTACCTCATTACTGCACTTACCTCTTTACCGCCCTTACCTCATTACTGCCCTTACCTCATTACTGCACTTACCTCATTACGGCCCTTACCTCATTACCGCCCTTACCTCATTACTGCACTTACCTCATTACTGCCTCACCTCATTACTGCACTTACCTCATTACTGCCCTTACCTCATTACTGCCCTTACCTCATTACGGCCCTTACCTCATTACTGCCCTTACCTCATTACGGCCCTTACCTCATTACGGCCCTTACCTCATTACTGCTCACACCTCATTACTTACCTCATTACCGCTCACACCTCATTACTTACCTTATTACCGCTCACAACTCATTACTTACCTTATTACCGCTCACAACTCATTACTTACCTCATTACCGCTCACGCAATTTTTGCGCCTGTAACCGTGTAACAAACTCATTAACATTCCTTTTTGCTTAATTTGGTCTTCTTTATACGCTTAGTTTTTTTAACTTAAAGCATATCTTCCTGCTACTTCAGTAGACGTGTTACTTGAGATAGTGGATCTAATGGTTTAATAATGGATGTACATTATTCTTTATAGCATAATGACGTATTGTTTTTTAATTAGTGCTGCAAATAAATGAAATAACGCTCAATTACATTAGCACAGGGCGGAGGTTACTTTTCTCAGGCATTAAAAGATGTGATCACGACTGGAATAAATAATCGTTTAATGAATGCGTATGGTGACCTCGATGAACCACTCCCACATTGTTGTTGCGTCCTGCGTTTGATTAGTTAATGGAGTCTGCGTGTATAATTCAACTCCTGCCAAACTCTTCGCGCAACGTTTAATATCCTGCCTTCCTGTGTGCAGAATCAAGTTGAAGTCTGTAGTGTTTATTCAGATTCAATTATCACAAGTTCCATTATTCTGCTCCAGTGATGCAAGCCTAGCAGTTGGCAAATTTATTCAAATTAACAACTGTCCCTGATGTTTATTAAGTTGCAAGCTGATTTTTTCAAGTGTTCGAAACGAAATATTTCATAGAATATAGAAATTTACTTTCTAAGGAAATTTTTTGTAAACGGCTAATTTTGTTGCACTAGTATTTGCAAAAGAAGCTTGGAGGTGGCGCTAATATTTTGTAAATATCAAAAAAGACAAAATTATGATTGTAAGATGCCTCGATAAAAGTATCACAGCTAGGGAAAAGCCATCAATCGGCAACGTAAAAAATGTAGGAACAAAGGAAGTGTAAATGAATCTAGATGAATGGTTAGAATTATCTATAAATGATGAATTACAACAAATTCATTTATGTAGCATCCCGTTCTACCAAAAAAAATACGGTTCAGGCTACTTGAAAATCTGCACAGTAGTCTCTATGCGCCTGAATACGGAAGTAGATGAAAATTTTTTCAGACGGCAAGACGGATGTGAGCTGTCATTAAATACTTAAATGGAACGAAGTCTGGAGGAGTGTGAGCATCACTGGTCGCTCGAAATGTCTAATATTAACCATAATATTATGACTTATTGAATGAGGATATCGTGTATAATCGCGTTCAACATGCTTTCATGAGTTATCCTCTTGATGCAGCAAATCAGAAAGTTTAACGATAATACGCTCTTTATTTAGTAATTTAAGTATTGATATCCTCCATGTAAATTTTCTCTTTTCATTCATCGTACTTTTTAGCGCATTTTCTCATTTATGAAAAAAATGCAATATTGAGCTCGCCATGTCCGTCTTTCCGTCCGTCTGTCTATCCGTCCGTGACATCATGTTTTCGTCGACGAGAAAATGCGCTCTCTGTCACTCGATGCAGTGAGTACTGAGTTATATTTTTTTACAGTTCTTGAAGTTATGATGGACTTTTCCAATGATAATATAATGAACTTAGGTAGCATTTTCTCTGCTTTTAAAATCTTGATGAAACGTAATATTGCAGTTGCTTTCAAGAAAGTTAAGTAAAATTTATCCCCTTGACGCTAATTAGAATGTCGTCTGTAATTGCTTTGAAAATAATAGAAATGTAATAGTATTTCTTGTAAATAATTTAAAAATAATTGCGTTAAATGTGATGGCGAACATTTATTGTATAGTGTTGCACCCAAACCTCATCTAGGTTGCTTACGAAATAGATTATCGATTGCATCGCATGGAAAGCAACAAGATGCCCTGTTCAGTTGTGCATTAAAGGAAAGTTTTTTTAGCCCAATATTTTAATACCTTTTTCTAAAGTTTCAAATACTTACAGAAATTTTAGTCTGCAGACGCGCTTCTGTGGGGCGAAAAATAAACGAGTGTTTTAAGTGGTTTTTGCCAGGCTCATTAGTCGAACGATAACGAGCGGGCGTTCTAGACCCCGATGTGAGTTTGGACAGATGCAAACGAAGTTTCCGGAGTGTATACATCACCTGAATTCTTTGAGCTCCTTCGACTGCAGTTCATGAAGTCATTGCCTTTCATTACATTAGAGTTACACCGTTCTGGAGCAACCTCGATATCTGGTTACATTATTCACGCCGAATCTGAACGCGCATGTCGACGCTTCTTAAAACCTTTAACTCCAGAATAGGATCCTGTAACTCCGGTTAATTTTACCTCACAATGTAGAATTGGAGAAGCGTCAGTAGATTGTGGTTGTAATTTCGTCATCTGGGAACCATAATCACACTGATTCGTTGCCCAGAATTATTTTTTTTCTCTGATGAAAATATCAACATTATTTACGCCCATATCTAAAAAAATTACACCATTGCATCAACGCATGCATATCGTAGATTTTTATTGGTTCCTCGGTACATCTAGTGCCTACATTCGCTCTAAAGCAACCATATCTCCTCAACATCAGTATTGTTTTACCTACTAGCAAAATTTTATCTTAGATGACAAACAACGTTTCCCACTTGGTAAAGGAGCTTTTAGAATCAATCGCTAAGCTCTAGCGCTGATGAATTATCCGATATTAATTTCCATACTGGCGTGAAATTGACTGCCTCCATCAGAGGAGAAACGGCAAGACTTATTGGTCGCTGAGAACCGCTTAGAACTTCACTGCTCAAAGACAGGTTCATTTAACTTCCTGACTATCCGTATTCTTTCAATATTTCAGTCTTCATTAGTTGCAGCTGTGGAGAGTTTGGTCCTTTGCTACGTGCAGTTTATTGCGCAAGCTTATTATAGTCTGAGAAGTCAGTACTTACGTTTTTTATTAATAATGAGCCGATTTCTGATTTCTTTCCCTACCAACAGCAAGTTGCCGGATATTAGACGCCCTTTCGCTTTACTTTTTGCCCAACTGCTTATCAGTAAACATTGGCTCGGGCAAAACATTTCCCTCGTTATATGACCTACGGAGAAGGCTGCCTTCGCTAAAAACTGCCCGCCTCTACTTGGGCGATTAAATGGTTTTCCGCACGCCCGAAAACCTCGAAAAGCGCTTAACCGTTAATTTCGAATTTAACGTTTTTTTTATTTTTGGGGTCGTATTTCAAGTAATGTTTCTCAAAAATTCTTTATTGTGGTGTAAATTTTTAAAATTTTCTTGTCGAGACATGTTGCTTCTCGGTATTCAATTTGAAGTTCATATGTTAATTATAAAGCAATTAAAGACTTGGCATAGACGCTGAGGATACTACACTGGTTTTACTTCTGCAAAAACCCTCGTCTCAGCCGCCCTCACACTCTACACGCACATAAGCTTGTCCTCGCGCTAAGCGCAGCATCATGCGAGGCCTATAGCTATATCGCACGCCTAAGGCCGTCCAGCTCTGATTTGATATATGCAATATTCATATGTCAGTGGTTATATATCATTCACATTGAAATTTGAGAATATAATTCGATTTCAACAGCTTCCTTACATTTTTTTCATTTCTGAGCCCTATAGCGTTGATAGTGGGATGAATGAGGAGACTGCAGTCACAACCCTAACTAGTCACTGGTAATAGCGACATTAGTATCTAGTACACTAGTAGGTTTAGTCCAACAGTGTAATATGGGCATAAACATTTATTGGGATAGAACCAATAATTATTAATACAGCAGCTTTTACCGACATCTTTCCGTTGATTGAATTAGGAGCTTGGAGAGAGGGGAGAAGAAGGCTCACCTTCTATTGTGGAGGTGACGTTGCCGTTTGTCATGTAGAAGATTAAGGCTCCTGTAAACAATATATAACTTCATATTCCGGATTAAGTAAATAACTTTATTGCAAAACACACTTCTCATTGCTTCCTCCAACCTCTGGTGAGTCGTTGATCCGGAATGCTAACTATATTTATATTGCAATTATTGGAGCCGCGTCTGAGGCTCGCCTGCACCTCGTAAGTCTTTGCGGCTAACACACCTTGTGAGGTATATTAGCTTCGCCTGCTATATATGCTTCCCTCGCACTCTTGTATGAGTATAACGTGTAAGGTGTATTGGTTTCGCCTGCTGCTTTCCTCGCAGGCTGTAGGGTAAAGCTCGTATTGCATCATCTTTCATGTGATTTTACTCGAAATTCATTCATTATTTCGAAGTTGTTCGGCGCCATTTTAGTTTATGCTTTTCCATCTTTTCAGATGAAAAGTCAGTTTGGCCAGCACGTGGATTGCACGTACTATAGTGGATGGATTTGTGCAATACAGTGATTTTAATTGAAGACTATCAGTGACCAAATGTCTCTATTCGATCATGCAGGTTGAGTTGGTGTGTCGGTGACCTCCACAACGTTAGTCTGCGTATAACTTGTGGAATGTGTAACATGATCGCGTCCTCGTACACTTATCAACGTGTAAGCTCAGTATCCTACACTCGCTCGTATTTAGTATCGCTGGTGCGCAAGTTAGCTCAGCCGTCGTAACTTTGCTCATCCATCCCAGCCTTAGGGGCTGTCGCCCGTGGGAGACTCGCGTGTAAGTGATCAGGATTAGTGAAACATATCCTCTGGCGCAGCAATGATGTCATGGTTATAACACTGTTGGTCAATGAAAATATCTGTTGGTTAGAGGCAGTCTCTGTGTTGTTCATTAACAACATCTCTGTTGGTTAAACTCTTTATTTCTAGTAGGGGTATTATTGGCTCGTGATTTTCATGCTTTGAGAGAACTTCGTTGCAGTACATCGATAGTGGTTTTTACTTTCTCGTTTGGGTGAATGACTGATCATATTTTCAAATGTTTATCTATAATACCTGATTATGCTTTGCCACAATAATGTAAAATAACTTGGGGGGGGGGGTAACACCTCCCAATTCTATATAAAGTAACTGATTATTGTTGCCCACACTTATCTATATTAACTGATTATACTTTTCCACATTCATCGAGAATAACATGTTACAGCTTCAAAAGTTGCTTACATTGTGACTATCATTTTTTATATTTTTGGCTTATGAGTTTGGTTGGTTTGAACGCATGTTCAATACCTCGGTTCCTTCACTGTTCTCAGTCCAGCATTACTCAGTCGAATATCCATACAAATAAACTTAATTGCACGCTTATTTCGTTGCTATATTCGCTAACAATCCATAGGCCGAGCTCTAATCGTATTTCCCTTTTAACGTTCCTTGAGAGCGCGGCGAAATCTTGGAGATTTTTAACAATTCTAGGCAGTCATTTCCATCTTGCCTTTACTCTAGACTTCTTAGCTGTCATGACTTGCCAATTGATTAACTGGATTAGTTGTAACGATAGAAATTACAATTGATTACTTATTACCTATTGAAGTACTAAAATGTTAGTATAAAATTATAGGAGCTAATAGCCTTTATCAACGCACGATTATTCAAAAATTAGACACAAGCACATTTGTTTGATGGGAAACCTTTTTGTTTTTCTCAAGTCAACAACGAATTATCGATTATGTCCCTGCTAATAGTCGTAGCGTATTCCTTATCATATTCACAACCTCGACAAGTTACCGATGGTGAAGCATGGTTGCGGTGCTTCACATTGTCAAGGCAAACGGAGACGAATGCTCTGCTGTTGTCAGTTGTCAGCCACTCAGCGTCTCCACTTTAATAGCCTCATCCTTGAGCTGAACTCAATCCTGTGGTCCAGTGAACCATTCCAATCTTGATGCATGTCCTCAATAAATTCTCTATAATTGAAGTGATGTTCAACTGCTTATTTAGTGGACGTAGGTCGTAAAAAATTCAACTTTTACGTGTAGTTAAACTTAATTTAAATTTGATTTACGTCTAATTCATTCATTGAATAATTTATTCAGAAGAAAGTAAATGCGTCCACGTAATGGAAAAAATGTGAAGAAGCTCGATCTTCTTGTCCTCTATTCCGTCCAGATAACTTCTCCGTCGATGCGTTCAATTCAGGATAATTCATTGCATCATAAGTTTCAAGATTTAATATAATTTACATTCACACAGTTCGGATTTATTTTATTCTGTTTTATAATGAATTAGATCTGAATTTATTTAGAATATCTTTGTTCTAATGATTACCTCATACGCAGCAGACTATAATTTACTGGAAAGAACAACCAATACCTTAAATTGAACTTGACCTGCATTCTACCTGACCTTCATTCATACTGGCCTTCCTTCCTAGTGGCCTTCATTCCTAGTGACCTTCATTCCTAGTGGCCTTCATTCCTAGTGGCCTTCATTCCTAGTGGCCTTCATTCCTAGTGGCCTTCATTCCTTGTGGCCTTCTTCCCTAGTGACCTTCATTCCTAGTGATCTTCGATCCTAGTTATGAAGGTTTATCATTTTCATCTACATTAATTGTCTACGATTCTCATGCAACTAATTTTATCTTGAACTTTATTGAAAGTCACTTCAGTCATTCGCTTCTATTTATTTATTTGTTTTTTTTTTCTATATTCGTTTCTGAGTATTTGAAAAAGGATTTATATATAATTATTAGTAATGATTTGTGAGAGGTAACTTTTAACCCCATTCTATCACACGTAACCAATGTCTTACCATACCTGTATTCTGTTCGTCTTCTCAGGTGACAACGGACCAAGATGGCCGCGAACTTCTTGGTACCGCTCTTGATACCGCTGGGCGAGGAGCTCTTTAACGGTGAGAAACTTCGGAACTTTTAAAATTAAGTATAAAATAGCCTGGGCTTTTGAAATATTTGAACATTCGGCCATTATACAGTATATGAACGGATCATCCCCACACTCAGGTATGGAATATATCTATTCATTACTTATCTATTTCTAGAGCTGGTGATTTCGGCTGCATGAATCCTCTCCTATATCTAATCGTTAACAGAAGTGCGCGGAATGTTCTTCTTTTAGAAAATAATTTTTGAATGCAGGAAACTTTAAAAATAGAAACAATTTTCCTTCTATTAACTTTATCTGAACATTATAACAGCTGCGAATTGAAAATGCGCCACTGAGCCAAAACCAAGCAGTGGCAAAGCACCGCATCTTTGGTCCTTAGCCGATGTGCAGGGAATGCCTCTAGTCAAACTATGCAACATCTCCTTCCAAGACTTCCACTATACCATGCCCTAAAACCAACACTCCTCAAAATTCATAGTGCCTCCCTTTCCCAAAATTCCCAATAAGTATGAAGCTTTCTGGTGCCACATACATGTTTAATGTTAAAATTCCTATCCGGTTGACACGAGAACCTTTATCAGTTATGAGATTTTACGATTCGAATCTTCTTTGAGATATTCAAGATCGAATTCTTCTTGTTACATGCGTGTCTTTTTAGCGCATTTTCTCATTTATGAAAAAATGCACTATTGTGCTCGCCATGTCCCTCTGTCTGTCCGTCCGTGACTTTATGTTTTCGTCGACGAGAAAATGCGCTCTCTGCCACTCAGTGCAATGAGTACTGAGTTACATTTTTTGTGTCATTATCTGGAAAATTTAGTTGTTCTTAATATAATTGATGCCAAAAATGAAGTATTTCTATAGTTTCACTCACTTGAAATCCACGATAGAAACTCGGCGAAAGTTTGTATCTACGGTGAAAGTTGACCGTAGCAGAATAACTGGAAGTCGGAGCAAAGTTTTGGTACAATCGTCGCTCAAAAATCATTGGGAATTCGACTTCCGGCACGTGTTGAAATTAGTCTGTTGCTTTACTAGGTTTATACTTTATTTACTTTGCATTTTAATTTTTAAATCTTCCGCTCTAATAGCGTATTTTATTAGTATATATTTTTTAACAAGTTTGGTTCGATAAGTGTACTTTTCGTTAGTAAGCGCTCCGTGGCAGTTGCAACGGAGTAACATCGACAACCGCGGTAGCGTCGTCGATTGAATTCATCTGCGCTCAGTTTCGTCTGGTTGGTGATCTGCACTGTAGAATAATTTTTTATCGTTACTTTTTTTATTAGAAGTAGCAGTATCTTTATGATGCTCACATGAGTAACATGACCATCGCTCCATCCGATATTCGTATCATTTTGAAATATCGCTGTACCCCCTCGAATTCATTTTCTATGGGTTGCGTTTTACCTATTCACTATGGCGGACTGTTTAATAAAATATTTTGAGGCTTCAGAGGTTCTTGAGTGCACGGACCTGGGTAGCTGTTGTTGTTGTAATTGCCCATCCTGGTAGTGGCGACTAGGGAAGGGGGGTGATAGGTCAGTTTTTCCGGGCACTCGGTGCCACTGGTAGTTCTACGACCATCACTGGCTCGCTGACCCGCCAGAACCATTTTGATTGCATTACACAACACCCTGGACAAGCCAGGTACTCATTTATTAACCAGAGTTGGATGAATGGCTGAGTTGACCATGAGCTGAGCTTCCCGGCAGAACTTGCCTCAGTGGGACTCGAACCCGGGCGCTGGGTGCGAGAGACTGAGTCTCTCACCACTGCACCACCACAGCTTTGGGTAGCTCGATCAAGGGTGCTGCAATTACAAAGATTGAACGAGATTTTTTTAATTCTTTCATGAGACGAACTTTCGTCTTACAAACAAATTGCCATGTTGAACTGATAATTAGTTCTTGGAGACAAATAATCACTGACAGTCTAGTGTGTGGCCAATTAGAGACTCATTCTGCTGCTCTGCAAGTTGAATTGCTGACAGCAAACGTGACCTCAGACAGTAGACGTAACCTCGGGCAGTAGACGTGACCTCGGGCAGTAGATGTGACCTTGGGCAGTAGATGTGACCTCGGGCAGTAGATGTGACTTCGGCAGTAGATGTGACCTCGGGCAGTAGATGCGACCTTGGGCAGTAGACGTGACCTCGGGCAGTAGACGTGACCTCGGGCAGTAGAGGTGACCTCGGGCAGTAGACGTGACCTCGGGTAGTAGACGTGACCTCGGGCAGTAGACGTGACCTCAGGCAGTAGACGTGACCTCAGGCAGTAGACTTTGATGTCGCACTCAGCCTCAGTCTTAGCATAATTAGTAACTCGAGGTTGAAGACTCGCAATAGGAAGAGTGGATTTAAATTTTTATTTTAAAATTTATATCTCATAACACCGTGGCTAATGTTACTTTATTTTTTCCAATAGCTGCAGAATTATAGGAATTCAATATAAACTATACCAAAATGAACATTAAACGAGATTCGTTTACTTACTTCATGCAAGGCATTCCTAAAAGCCTCTCCTTTGTTCTCTGGACAGCCTTAGGGGCTTCAGTTTCTTCTTGCATAATCTGTAACGTCGTTGATTTGACGCAACATAACATAATTGAAGAGGTTATCATACGCGAACTGAAATTAGTGGGTGTCGTTTTCGCGCTGAACTGAAAAGGTAATTAATCATGAACTGTGAAGGTTATTATTTGAGAACTGATGTGAAGAATTTAATATTTTTAAAATAAACTGGCGAAATAATTTCATGCTAACTTAACAGGAAAAGTTATTTTTTCTGAACTTCTCAATTAAACTCCCCGGTCAGCATGTTTGTTCGCATTCACTATGAATTCTTTTTCTTAAAAGTCAGCATCGTGCTTGCAAAATATGAAATAAATCATAATAATTTTCTTGTATTGTAATCATCAGTTCATAATGCTATTAGATGCTCACCTCGCATTACAATCCCGGAATTGACGGCTCTCTCCCCAAAAAGCCATTTTGAATCCTGTCAATAAAACTCCACGGAGATTACAACTGAGGTTTAATTTACTTTCAATTATTAATGAATGTGTCAGCTACCACGTCAACATATATAATAACCAAAAATAGCCTCAATTAGTAACGTATGATGTGTATTTTGCACACTAATTCAAGTTTTTTATAATTTAGCGTGAAAATTTTAATGAATAAGTTCGATAATATTTTTGTAAATTTTATAGTGTTTATATGGTTTTATAGTATAGCTCTATAATTAAGCTGAATATTTTTCGCAAAAGAGTACAACTTCCAAGGCTCATTTTCTCTTGCACTAATTAAAAAATAGCATATAATCATGCTGATCTAATTGCATTAATGGTCCCTCAGGGGGGGACTTCCCCCCCTGAGGGACCTAGGGGGATTGTTCGCGCTCCTAGGGGGATTGTTCCTGAGCGCTCCCCGCTGAGCTCGCGGTGTCTGACTGCAGGTCTCAGTTGTGGGGTTGAGTTATTATGTAGGTAGGATTCCTTACATTTCCCTCCTCTGTCTCTCTCGTGCGGACGGCCGACGTCCCGTGTAAGCGACCTCTTGTTCCAGTGTCTTCGTTTCTGTTGCTTTTCACCTGTCCCTCCTTGTCACTTCGTCTCTTTGAGATGCTAACGCTGCTTCCTTCGAGCCAGCTTCAGCGAGCTGGACAATTGAGACCTACCGCCCCTTGTAGCGATGATTAATTTGAGATATTGAATAACTGAGACCTTCCGCCTCGTTGGCGATGCGACATTTTGACCTCCGGTGCGAAATAGCTTGATAGCTGAAGCGTTAGCAAACTATTATACTACCACTACTACTACTTGCATTTATGGCATCATTTAACGTTGCGTTGTGTCATGCAGACTACCCAAAACTACACATGCCTGTCACTGGACGGATATTCTTTTATATTAATAGGTATCGACGGACTCGTGCTTGTGCCCAGCAGCTGCTCTCAGTGTCGAGTGTGACGCGGTGAAGGAAGGTGGATGCCGCTCCTGCCCATGGGTATCTTGAGAGGTTTGCCTCTCCACGGTATTTATGGATCATGTTTTAAAAATTTTTGTGCCTGAAGATGACTTCCGATTCCTGATGAGCTGCCGTAAAATAATAAATTCAAGGGCAAATCGGGTTACTAATTTTTGAAGCGCTGAATTTTTAAGTGGGTCCGAAAAATTACCTCATTAAAAATACAATGTACAAAAAATCTGAACTCACTTTGGAATGAACAATTAACGATTTTATTCTTCCTAAATTGCACGCACCTATCATTTAGACCATTAGAACAATTGATTGTATTTATATAATTCCCTAAAGATTTATTCTTCTTGAGCGGGCATTTAAATATCATTATCAACCGATATTGGCGCTCAAATTCTTATTTACAATCGTTTGGTATTACATCCACTTCGAATGTTTGGAACCTTAACTGCCGACACGTACAAATAATTAGCAGAATTGTCCAAATTGATGTTTTACACCCAAATTATTTTTAAATCAAGTTTTAGAGGCCATTTGTTCCCTCGTTAAGGCAGTGTTTAATAAAAACCTAAATCTAAAAAAATTTCTGCAATTTGGTGAACTGACCTCACTGGTCGTTGCTGTACTACGGGCTCGAAAAAAACTGTCTTATTTGCATGACTTATTACACCTTTGTAGCATTTTCAATTACAATGTGCGTGCTTAGGTGAATTTTTTACCAATTTTAGTTGAGATAAAGCCGTTTAAGTGGCTTCGATACCGTATCCGGCGGAGTCACGGTAATGATTCAACTTGAAGCTAAATGTGGGACTCTTTTTTTATTATAAGTATCCCTCTGAGGGTTCTGTTGGCCTTTGTTCTTACAATATTCAGTTATACTGAGAATTCGATATTGGGTTCGACTGGCTTAAGGTTTTTTATATCAAATTTTTTGCTTCTCTTCATATCACACGCACACATCTATTTAATATTTTAAATTAATTTTAGTTGTAATTTCTTCTGCCATTCGAAGTCTGTATATTAGGCTACTAATCAAAACTTTACACACACGAAAACACGTGCAAAAAATTTCCCGACCTTTTCTTCGCGATTTGAATTGTTGATATAATATAATATATACGCAATATATATAATATATACGCAATTATGCATTCATAAATAGGAAGCTTCTCTGCTGCACATATTCTTCAAAAAATAACCTAAAAAATATTCAATTCTATTGAAAAATAATTAAATTCATACTTTCATTTTTAATGGGAATTTGAAACGATGTTATATCTATTAAAAATTTACTTGAACTAATATTGATAGAAAGAAAATGATTCATATGCGCCTAACTCTTTGTATAAAATATGAGTCGTCTTTGCTCTCAAATCCTACTAAGGATTTAATTAGGATACATAAATTTATAATTATGATGGTGAAATGTGAGTCCTGTTATTTGTTTGGATGTAATTCATACAGACATCGCGTGTTATTCGGAACAAAAAAACTCTGTCAATATTTCGTTGATCGCAATTTGATTTGCACGACCGTACTTTTCTTGCGTGCAACCGTTCTTTTCTTGCGTGCAACCGTTCTTTTCTTGCGTGCGACCGTACTTTTCTTGCGTGCGACCGTACTTTTCTTGCGCGCGACCGTACTTTTATATATGCGTGCGACCGTACTTTTCTTGCGTGCGCCGTACTTTTGTTGCGTGCGACCGTACTTTTCTTGTGTGCGACCGTTTTTTTCTTGCGTGCGACCGTACTTTTATTGCGTGCGGCCTTACTTTTCTTGCGTGCGAATGTCCTTTTCTTGCGTGCGACCGTACTTTTCTTGCGTGCGACCGCACTTTTCTTGCGTGCGACCGTACTTTTCTTGCGTGTGACCTTACTTTTCTTGCGTGCGACCGTACTTTTCTTGCATGTGCCGTAATTTTCTTGCGTGCGACCGTACTTTTCTTGCGTGCGACCGTACTTTTCTTGCATGCGCCGTACTTTTCTTGCATGCGACCGCACTTTTCTTGCGTGCGACCGTACTTTTCTTGCGTGCGACCGTACTTTTATATATGCGTGCGACCGCACTTTTCTTGCGTGCGACCGTACTTTTCTTGCGTGCGACCGTACTTTTCTTGCGTGCGACCGCACTTTTCTTGCGTGCGACCGTACTTTTCTTGCGTGCGACCGTACTTTTATATATGCGTGCGACCGCACTTTTCTTGCGTGCGACCGCACTTTTCTTGCGTGCGACCGTACTTTTCTTGCGTGCGACCGTACTTTTATATATGCGTGCGACCGCACTTTTCTTGCGTGCGACCGTACTTTTCTTGCGTGCGACCGTACTTTTCTTGCGTGCGACCGTACTTTTATATATGCGTGCGACCGCACTTTTCTTGCGTGCGACCGTACTTTTCTTGCATGCGACCGTACTTTTCTTGCGTGCGACCGCACTTTTCTTGCGTGCGACCGTACTTTTCTTGCATGCGACCGTACTTTTCTTGCGTGCGACCGCACTTTTCTTGCGTGCGACCGTACTTTTCTTGCATGCGACCGTACTTTTCTTGCGTGCGACCGCACTTTTCTTGCGTGCGACCGTACTTTTCTTGCATGCGACCGTACTTTTCTTGCGTGCGACCGCACTTTTCTTGCGGTCTTGACCGTACTTTCTTTACGGGATCTACTTTCCTTTGTGGGTTGTTATTTCATTTTTGTTATCGTAATTTCCTTCCTGAAATTTTACTTTACTCTGCGGTATTTAACTTTATTTCGCATTACCGTACTATCATTTAAGGGACCGTGCATTCCATTGTGAGATTTTAATGTGTCATGAGATATCGGATTCTCCTTTGTGAGATTACATTCCCATCAGCTGGGTCGTATTTCCGTTTGTGAGATAATTTCTTTCATTAATCCTCGCCGTGTTAACCAGAAACATAGGAATCCTATATCCTAACTTGCGTGAATTTCACCTATTCTGGCAGAACGAAGGGTTCCATTCCTCCGTCACCCCATACATGGTCATCCCAAAGAATAGAATTGTTTTTTCTCCTGCACGAAACTTTGCGTCTTCTGAATGGACTTCCCGCCGACACTCCCGATGTGATCGAGACTCGAGTTGCCGCTGTCACAGTTACAAATCACTGCCGACTTATGGCCGGTTGATGAATGGCCGACGGTTGGCCAGCGATGAAACGGCTTCAGTTTTTCATAGTGATACGCGATTCAAGCTACCCCCTTCTGTATTTCCAAATGTGGGTGTAAAGGAAGATTTTAGCGGGATTGATATGACTTTTATACTCTTCTCATGCATTGCAGTGCTCATATTTATGGTAGTCGTTGGCCGTACCCGCTTCCATACAATCCGAATAAAATCACTATTGAAATACTACTTCTATATCAATAGAAATACTTTGGCATTTCCGAGTGCATTTGCGGTCGATGTTGTCTGATGCTAATTTGGCGCCGATTTTTACCACGCTAAGGCATCAGCAACGAGTAATGCTAAATCGTATATATCGAGTATATCTCGTTGATTACTGACCATAACAGCGTAAGAAAGAGCACAGCTTGGAATTTATTACTGCCTTTAGGTGCTTAGAATTATCCTCATTTTCAAAATTTGATTCTTCGGCTTTAGGGGGCCTTGCAAACCTTGTTTTAATTTACTACATCGAATGATACAAGTTAACCGGTGAATACATACATGTATAGCGTTTCAACTGAACTTCCTGCGAGTGAGATATAACTTTCGACATATCCTGTCATTACTGCTTTCGATTCTATTAAAAGATACTCCTGGGATATACTACGGAATAGTTAGTGCAAAAATGAGCGAGGATCTGAAGATTGCCGAGTTTTTTTCTGCGTTAGAGCTCGCTTCATCAACCGCTGAATTTTAAATAATATACATATTTTCTAACTCGATTTAATTTCGGTATCTGGTTTGCTCGCATCGAGACGACTTAGTACGGGAGCTCGAGTTTCATGTATCAGCGTAGCGAGGACGTTTCCGATAATTGATGATGTAAACACATCCTATATGAAGTCACAGAAAAACTTTATTTTGGCCAACGCACAGTTCAGACTTTACCTTAGTTTTCACCTTAATTTTGAGGAAGTGTGAGCTATTTTGCTTCTCTAATATAGTTTTTTTGGCACCATGTACGAAGAATCTTACCGTTTCTCACTAAGTCACTTTTGTTTTGATTGTTTCAAAGCTCTCGAATTTGTTATCAGTGCTGGATTGATCAGCACGGCCTTTAGGCTAGTAAAATATAATCGTATAGATTTATAGTGAAATATTTAATTAGCAGCCCGTCAATACCGCTGACCATCCGTCGGCCCGCTGGACAAAGGTTTTTTTCAAACGTGACTAGTCTGCTGACTGTATATCAATAATCATGTCTCTTTCTAGTGCAGAAATCATCAAACTTTATTCTACACAAATTTGAATAACGAAAATTTCTTAGATTGTATTCGACGCAGATGCCTTATAACTTCAGCCTCAGGTTTTTCGATGGTAACTTTTGGTATTCAAATGTATTTTTTTTCAATTGATGTGCAGGGTGAATCACGGAAATTTTCTATTTCGTATTTCGCACCAAGCAGCCAGATGTTTTAGGAAAAGGGCGTGGAGTATTTAATATAAAAACAAGGTCGTGAAGTTTAGTGTCCCGCCTTTTCAGTTGCCACTGTGCATTGGACAAGTGAGCGGCGCACGTTTGTTGTCGCGGCGTACTTTTCTAATTACCGTTTCATTATCGCTACTCACCGAATATTTCGTTCTCGGTTCTCTATTCGTCCTGCAGGTCGGGTTCCTAATCGGAAATCGATTGTTACGTGGGTGAACACATTTAGGGCAAGTGAAAGTGTTTTTTTATTACCACGTTTTTCTTAGCTCGCTTTCGTGTCTGTGATGATCAAATCTTGCAATCGATATTTCACCAACTTTCCCATTTATAGCTAGCGCTCTGAAACTTTTAGGGAAGCTCAGCTCCCGATAACAATACAATAATCAATAATTTGTTGCACGTTTCCAGGCGTATAAATTCTAAAGGAACTCACAAGCAGGGTAAGACCAAGAGAATGAAAGCAAACAGAGATCAGTAGCTGCCGAAAAATTATTTTCTACTTTTGAGTCCACATGAAAAACGTGGTCTTTGAAAATTTTTTTTATACATTTTTATGATGTTATCTTAGATCAGTGGTTTACAACGACAGTTCTGGGACCCTACCCCATTGGAAAAACAACATGTACGCAGAACCATCGCCAAATGTCCGTCAATATGATTCGGCAATTTGAACAGAACTTCACAAATAGACTAACTTCATGCATTGACAATGGGAACCGTTATTTGTCCGAGGTCATCTTTTGAACTAAGTGGTACAAAATTTAGGTAAATTTTTCTTTTCAATTAAATTCACATTCTAATATATCCTAAATATGTCTTTTTTATTGAGCTGTAAAATCAGGAAGTTTCCGTGAATCGCCGTGTACCTAAGAATAGATTTTGTGATGATCTTTTGAAGATGCATCTTCGCTTATGGTAAAAAAAACTTCGAAAAGCGGAATGGTTTACATGCATCTTGAATTCACAGTTAGTTTTCACCTTCCATTAATTGATTTACTCGTATACAGCTCATTATGGTTAGCAAAAATCGAAAGCTAGATCAACCATCTGTCAGGAATTGGGGTTACCACTGTCTGTACCAAACCCCACTGGGGTTTTGTTAACCACCTGCCGCTAGTTGGGTTTTATTTGGAGTTATGCGTTTTATTGGCAAATTGGGCTTTAATTTTATTTATCTATTTTATTTATTTTTATTTATTTATTTACCATAGTGTAATTCAAGCATTCAATTGAAATCTTTTGCTTTGATTTGACACTTTGAAAATTTCTGCGACCAAAAAAAAAAGTATTTTATTCATTTGATAATAACGGACAATGGTGTCATTTCTTCTGTTGATTATTGAACAAGTTCATGAAACTGACGTTAATAATTCCTCATAGTAATAATATATATTAGTTTCCAAATAAATTAATTGTTGATGTTGAGTAGTTGACACTATTCAATGGATTAATTTGGACATCATCAATTATAGTAAGATGTTTCAAGTAAAAAGTTAAATTATTCTAGCGAACGCTCGCGTATAATCAGAATTCACCTTCATCGTTAGGTTCACGGCCAAAATTAATTTTTTCTTTACCACCGCGACGTTCTTAGGAAAAAAATTTCCTAATCGGAATCATAGAAGAACGGTGGATAAAAAAAAACAAATATTGCAACCAGATAACCCGATACCGCTATCAAACAAATGTCGCAAATATGAGCAAATCTGAATTAGAAAACTGTAAACGAATTTTTCGATTAGGGTTAAAGGCCTGAAATCTGAACCTTTTCGAACTCTGTGGGACAAGCGTTAATATCTTATAGCTCGTTGCTGGATCCGGGCCGAGGAATGTGTCCGAAATCAGAGGTCAAAGCAGAGGGTTTGTCGTTAACGACGGCCTGAGGGCAGCGGCTTCTTGCACAGATTGGTTGATGATCGCATTTGGTGCCAAGTGTATATTCAAATGACATAGATTATCTCGTGACTTGACTGATATTGATTTTTATTATTTGAAATGTCCAGATTATTAGAATCCGAATGTTTAGAAAGGGAATTGACGACCATGTCCGGTTTAATTGCAGGCACTTTCGTGCTACCGTTGATTCATCCCCAACATGCTGCGTTCGGAAGAAAGACTGCGTTATTTGAAAAATATTTCACTAATATTGAATATTTTTTGCAAAATAGCCCATCACGAGTAAAATTCAAGCTGAATGTTTCCTGCGCCAGTATTGACTTCTAAAACTTATTGTTTGTAGTGGTGGTTATTTAAAAAAAATCACATTATGAAACATGCATTTCAATGCAAAGATATGCCTATGTTGTAGAAGACATTTTTTTTTAAATTAATCAGTGTTGCCAGCAGTCGTTGCGACAGGCTGGCGGCAAAAAAAAACATTTAGCTCATGTCCTTTGAATGCGACGTTCAAATTACCTGTCGGTTACGTTCGAATTTTGTCTTCGCGTTTACGTTTAAGTTTTTCATGTCGCGGATTACGTGCGGTTTTTGTTTACCAATGGATTAGATAATTGTTGATAATTCTCGTTTTGTTTTCGTTGAGAAGAATTTAGCAGGGATATTGTTTTTGTGGGTATTCAGAGGCTGAGATGGAAAGCTCCAATTAATAAGTTTGGTTCCGCTCCAAATGCTGAAAGCCAATATTGTAACCGTCATGAACTTTGGTGCCCTAAACTTTACGTTTGATTTCGACTTGGGAGCTCGAAATTGCCCGACCAACTTATTGAATATTATGGGCGAGTTATCGCTGTCCAAATATTACAATTACTAAAACGTCGCTGATGTACAGAAAATCACATTATTGCTGATCAATTTAAGAAAGTTTTATAAATGAATACCATTGAAGCAGCCAATGGCTGGATATTAAATTAAATATACAATTAGATTTTTTGATCTAGATTTTTGTTTAAAAATATTGTAGTTAATTTTCAGTTTGAAAGCTAACATTAGTAGGGTGTACGCTGAAAAGAGTGTGACCAGAGCTTTGTTGGTTAATTATATATATAATAATGGCTCTTTTATTTATACTTAGTTGAAATATTAATTTATCTTAAATTTATTAGAAGCTACATCAAAATTACTTTAATTTTCTTCCATTGAAGTTGCAATGTACTACAGATTCTTAGTGAATTTCTCAATGCAGTTTTATCCCATAGTATTTAATACGAATTTATTCTGTCTGTAGAGCTATTATATTCTGCCATCTGGGGCACCCCTGTGGCTTACTCAACGCTTAATTAATTCTTGACGACTTCCCCGAACGCTTTTGATTTCCTTTTAGAAGTTAAACGCTCGTAATTGCTGACATGTAACGGTATTTTTGATACGTAGTCTTAAACAATCTGGGGCCATACTTTGAAAAATCGCTAAGTGAACTTAAGTACTTACGCTCTATTTTCTTGTCTATGATTGGTGGATTTTGCTTGAAAGGCCGTCAATGATTGGTTGATGAACTTACGATCTTTTAACTTTTTTTTAAAAGTATGGGCCCTGATCAGACGATTTTTGGCACCGCAATTGAAAACTTCGAAAGTTAGTGATGGTGAAGGCCGTTTGGGCCGTTAGTAGACGAGGCATTTTCTAGGGTAACAATAGAGCTCTGCGCTGTGCCCTGACTGGACGAATTAGAGCCGGCATAGTGCGGCCATACAAAAGACGTGGGATGTTTTTCAACAGAATTTAAAGGGAATTTATATTTTGTCTCTAAATCGCATTTCTTGATTTGTGCAATTCCGCGGAAGCAGATAGTGCCAACGTGGCAGGAATTCTGGGTCAGGTTGGGAATTCATTGAATGGTAATGGTTTTGGTCATTAAAATTATTCAGGCTATTCATTTCAAGTATACCGGTAGCAACAAAGTAACGTATAACTCAGGTGCAGATTTTCTTCTTTCATTACCCATCACCGGATAATTAAGTACAGTACCGGTATTAATATTTCTGTTGAGTCAGAAGCTAATATAAACCTTGTTGAAAAAGTGGGCAGTCAGATATTTAAAATTTGAAATCTTATTTGGCATCGCCAGATAGGGTTTTCAATATATTCTACATATATCCTCAAATAATAAATTGCAAATCGCATTGGCGGGTCGGGAACGATCGAGGAGTCCTATATAACCGGGTAAAACTCTCTACAAACGTTTAGTGTTTTCCGTTCCGCGCTTTAGGTCTTCATCAATTGTGGGATTCAATTCTTTCTTGTTTTACTATCTGGTGCGCACTACGCTACGCAATTGTACAATATCAGTCAACCAAAAATACTTGCGAATACGGCACTGAAATGAACAGCATCTCCTGCCTAGTAGTGATCCAGTTGTGACAGAGACGTAGTCCCTCTGTAGTGTCATGGTTACTCGAGGCTATTTACATGAGGATTATTATTCATAAAGATTTTTACATGCGGCCTTTTCATCTTCTCGCTGCCGATGCAGCTGTAAAGATTTCAATCTATTATCTTAGGAATTATATAAAAAGTGAGAAGATTATATCCAAAGTGAGTTATAAATCGGTATTGCGAATGCATTCGAAGTCTCTCGAATGTAACAGTCTTGACATGTCATTTTTTACTTATAACCATTGATCAGAAATCATGGAGTTATCATTATTTTGTAGCCACGGAAGGTGAGAGCCGAACGAGGTGAAGCTCAGAGAATTCTACTCGTGTACATGTATATGCATTTTGCATTCATAGGGTCTGACCGTGAGCACGGTGTTCGTGAAATTCCGGGGAAGAATCCGGCGTTGAACGCCGAAAATATTTTCATTTTTAAAAAAGTTCTTTTGTCTTGTTGTACCCAGGAGTCAGAGTTTCTGTTTTTAAAGTCAGAAAGCCGTTAGACTAGATAGCCGCTGCATCTGAACTCGTGCTGCGTGCGTGTGCTGGAACTATAGTTCAAACGTGGCCACGATAGTTGGCCACGTTTGCGACGATAAGTAGTTTACAAATAAGTATTTAATAATGAGAAGTTTGTTACAATAAAAAAATGTTGCTTTTGCTATAAATGTACAATTGTAAATTTCGCGTATGTGCGTAGCAAAATGTACATACTTTACATTGTAAATTTTGTCACTGTTAGCTAAATTTCATGCTTTCAGAACGAAGAGCACAAAACGAACGCAATATTTGAACACATTTAACATGCGGGTTACGTTAAAATTCATCATAAATCAACTAAATCAATTTGAAATTTCAAGTAACTAAACATGGCTTGCACATACCCTGGCATTTGATCAGGTTCTACCAATTCCCTGCGCAGACTTCGATCCTTTCCTGCGCGCTCAAATGCCTTGGAGGCAAATTTTTTAGAATTTTTCTCAAGAATTTTCTCTGCAGATGCGGCCACTTGTTGGCTTATAAATATTCAAAGAGACCGAGCCGGCCCGCGTCATGCCCAACTCTGAAAAAATTGAATTATTTTTTTCGCTTTTTGAGCTGAGGAGGCGCCTGTAAAGTTCAAGTTTTGGGTTCAAATTTTTGAGTTTTCAGTAGGTTCCTTGGGTCAGCCCTAAAATTCCTTACGTCTTATTTATCGCGCTTCTTTGAGATTTAGGTAAGTATTATTTATATGCCGTTATTTAAATCATTTTTATTATTTGCGTAGGATTTTTGTTTTTGTATCAAATCAGACAAAAATTTCCTGAATTTACGGTGAATTTCAGTCATTTTACGCAATTTCAAGTAACTAGAAATTGCGTTTTTGCTATATGTGGTACTACATTCGGCAGTTTACCATGAAGCGTTGAAATATAAGCTAATAATTCCTGTCAGATGTTAACTTAAACTATTGATTCATTGTTTTTTAAGCTAGAAAATTAGTTAGTTCCATTAATAAAGCTCTATTTTAAGGACGTGGCAGTAGGCCGATTTTGTCTGAATGGCTGGAATTTTGCATTGGAAATTTGTACTTTTTTGCTTTGACCCCCAAAAAATGCCACTTCAAACCTTCATGGGAACCGTCTCGAAATTAATATATCCAAGTGACTTCAAATGACTTTTCGTATACGACGATCAAATTTTATCTCATTCAATATATTTTTAGCCGTAATCCACACTTTATTAAAATTTGTTCAGAACTCTGCGCACGTTAATTTGTAGGATGCTAATCAAAGCTAAATCTCAGTGCCACGCTAATTGATGTTTAAATCTTTGTTATCGGTCAAAAGCCAATTGCAAAATTTTCGTGCAAAATTGGGCAGCTTCCCTTCACCGCAATTTCCGAACCAAATCCTTCTTAGGGTTTGGCCCTTGATAAAGCGCTGGTTTCTTGTGAGCCGCTGGCCTCTATCAGGCCTCATTTTTCTGGTTTCGAATTTTGTAAGCTGCTTTTCACCTAAAATCGCGCTAGACGTGATCAATGGCCGCTAGATTGCTTAATGCATTCATATGCAACGCAATCTCGAATGCCCTCTTGATGAAGTAGCTATCGGTCTCCGATCCTCATTTGAATGCCGGCTATCATAATCGTAATTGATGGTAAAGAGAAATTAGCATTAAGCGCAGTTATTGCAATCTGGTAATTTCAGAGCACTGCATTTAGGGCCATTATTCCCACTGCTCTCGCTAATTGATATTTAACCGTTGAATGTATTCCAAAATTGGAACTTTTTCTTAGAGACACCTGAATTTTTTCAGGGGTCAGCATATCTACGATGTGCAAATTATTGTAATCTTGGACCTACGTTTAAATTTTTTGTTAGTCTAGATGAAGCCTGGCATCGTAAATATGAGTACATGGGGCTGATCGATGGCATATCCATAATACTTATCCTATCGCGATATCATTAAGAAATTTAATTTATATCGGTGGAATCCTGTGAAATTTACTAACGAAGAGAAAGATTTCACGATGAAAATGTGATTTTTTCTTTACATGTGTACATTTTTTTCCAAAAAGGAAAATCTTGAAATTTCTTAATATTTCAAACCATGACTTGCACGAGAGTTTTGTGATGAATGTGAGTTTGGAAATGATTCTCTTTAATCATGGAATTCAAGTTTTAGAATTATTTTCAGGATTCTGGACGATGAGGTTTGAGATTACCGGATTCAGGATGACGGTATTTGAAATAACGAGATTTCGAAATTGCAAGTTCCATCTATCTTGGGCAACGTCACTCATATAGAAAAATATTTACAACTGAAAGCCCGTAAAACCTTAATTATGAAAATATGTGAAGAAAACTTTCAACGTTTAATCTGATAATTTGTTCAAAAATTTAAGGCTCATGTTGTAGAATGATTTGCGTTTTTTTTATAATTATTGAAATGGTCTATAAAATTTTCGCTTCGTCTTATTGTGAGACAGAAAAACACGAAGTAAATTAATTATTTTGACCATTATGAGAATTGTTGGCCATTACATGGGGTTGGAAGTCACTCAGTTGAATGCACTAATTTCGAGGTTGCATTAAATTACACGCATTAGAATTGGAAGCCTTGCATTGCACATGGTACGAAAAACGTGTATCTATACCGGCCACAAAACGTACAGAGTGCATTGCACTCGACGCTATGCCGGCTATAAATTGCACCCCGTGGAATACTGACTATGAATTAATGTTAGTACAATGCACCTAGTATAATGCTTACTGTGTGCAACATACAATACACATAGTTGCACCAAGTGCAATACACGAGCCTTTAACCGCTCACTTCTCAGATCATCCGCGAATCAAGAGCGGCCGTGCATAGGCCGTACTAGGCCGTTTCTCAGGCGGCATCCAATCTTTACCTTTTCTCGACGCTAAGAAGCGATGGCTGCAGACACTCCTTTGTCTCCCGCCGCTCGACAATCCCGTCTGATTTTTTCGACCTCGTCGTTTTGTTCTCGGCGGCAATTTTCTCCAGTCACGGGAATTCGTTGAGCTGTAACCGCATGTTTGCTAAGCAAATGACTCCCTCGATACCATCCCTGCTCAGGTGAAACTCGTATAGTCGTTATTTCGCCGGCGATTTATTGAGTTTTAGTCGGCCATCAGTTTCAATAGGCGTTTAATTTGACGATCTATCGCCACATCAGAATGGTTAGCCTATCGAGCATGCAGGCCACCTTTCTTAAAACGGATAAATCCGTCAAGACAAATGATGTTGAAATAACAGTGATTACGTGTTGATTTCTTTGAAACAACGGTTCATCAACGTCATACAACGTAAAAGGGCGTCGGGATGTTAGGTCTATTTTAAGGTGCCCTGCACTGCAGTTAGTTACTGAACCGAAATGCAGACACTGCACTGAGTTGTTACTGCACTGAGGTGCTGTTGCATTGTTCAGTTAATACACCTAGGGTTTGTCACTCTCCCTGTTACGTAAACACTAATATTCCCCTGTACAATAATTGCACCTTACCAAGTTCTGCCTCGAGTTGCTTCTAATTATCGGCAAAAGCTGCGTGACTCAGCACATTCCATCAACTCTTAATGAGCGCTTGTCATAGGCGGTGCTTAAAGCAATCACTCACATTGTTTAATCACCTGGCACTAGTTCACGTACGTTGCACTTGTATATGTCAATTGGACGAGTTGCAGAGTTAGCGTAACTTACTGGGTGTGTCTTGGTAAGCAAAAGTTCCTCAGGATTACCGTGACCTGTGCGACTCATCTTCGTTAATGTCATTATTGTCAACAAAGTCATTATTCTTCTCATGTTGCTTATTGTCAAGCGTGAGCCCTAGCGAATGAGAGCTTAATGAATTTCGGTACTAGTATAAAAGGTAAGATAATAAAAATTATAAAGACACCTAATGGAAGAACTTTTATTCATACGTCGAAAGAACATCGGCCAATAAAAACCAAAAATGAGTAGATGTATTTGCTCTGCAGAAAAATTTGCGGAAATTATGATAGGTACTGAAATTAGAGGTTTCCTATAATGATATTTGGATTTACGAGTCACTGATGCAATAATGCGTCTCTCTCTCTTGATCTCACCCTGAGAACGTGTTCACTGTGCATGATAATTTAGAAGTATATATAAAGAACAAGAAACGTGGGTATAAAATCTTAGTTGTCAGGTTGGGTCCAATGGTTGGGTGTATTCTTATGTGCATGGGGCGAGTACAGGTATGAAATTTTAGAAATCTACCCAAGAATTGGTTCAAGTTATACTTGAAACGCAACGAATGTGTCACTATAACAATCCCGGCAGGACAATAAATGAAATTACTAACCTGTCATTATCCTTTTAGGGGACCATTGAAAGAGTTAGATTAGAGAGCTATAAGAATGGAAAAATAAAAATAGTATTAGGTGTATTTGTTCGTAGAAGAAGTGTCAAATAAGAGCAAACAGGCGTGCAAAGTTATATCCAAGCTCTAAGACTAAAATTTAAATTCATTCAAGCACAAAAGCTTCATGGAATCATCGAAATCCAATCGAGTTCAACCTCTGGCGTGAATCCAGTGCAATAAAGACTTAAACGAACGAATGCGCGAACATGCAATCAATACTTATGAAGCAAATTGTAAACACACTCGCACAATCTCAAATTAAGTTGAAGAAAAGCAAGAGTTAACGTGGCTTGTAATAAAGTTAAAGCCGAAGGTCGTCACAGGGGCAAGGTTAAGGTAATAATAATTCTGATTGAGCTAATGATCGACGATTTCGTCTCCTAACACGCGTCTAACGACAAGTGTACTGACAATCGACCGTTACTTGATAATAAATTTTAACAGGCGTACTAGTTATTTATAAAAATTTGTTCATCTTAACATTTTTTCACTTAGTTCCTTAATTTAATTATTGTTAAATTTTATTTCCGAATCAATACAATTTCGTATTATTCAATAGATGTAAATAGACAAAATAACTTCGAATTTATTTAGATCTAGTTTTAAAAATTATTGAGCAAAAATATTTTTCTGAAAATTAAATTTCTTTTTATGTATACTTTATTTTCTACTGCAAAAAACGCTTTTCTTTTCCTTTTATTTAAGAAGTGCGAACACAGACCCTTATTTAAGATTCAGTAATTAATTCATAATCCCCGTTCGTGAACTCAATAGTAAATTTTCCTCAATTAAAACTAATGTGTACAGACAACGACATCTTGTGAAGAAATATTTAGTATATCCTTAATCTGCACAGTTATGGCGAAAAATAACTACCAGCTAACTAGGTTATATATTCACCGACAGAGTAGTTGTACCTTTGTATTTTATTTATTTCCAGTATGCTAATTAACTTTTTTATAATAATCACCACAAAACAAGTCATCATCCTAATGGTCTCTATTTGTTATAAGCGAGCAATCATAATCTTCAATTCTCAACAAAGCTCCTGCTGTAATCTATAAATTTCCGGGCAAAAGTTAATATTCTAATAAATTTGAAGAAGTCGCTTGATTGCAGCAATAAACCGTAAATTTAGAGCAATGTTCCACAATTTTTGCGGCCGAACTTTTAATGTCGCACTCCTCTGCCTGGTCAACTAATTAAGCTGCGCTGATGCTGCTAATCACCGTGACGTATGGCGTGCTGTCTTACTACCGGGCAGGGGTCGCGTGAATGTTGTTAGTGCGCGCGAGTTACGCTAGTATGAATGTTTCTGTGAATGTGAATCACGTGATCGTGCGATCATACAAACGTATGACTTTAGTTGTATGTTATATATGTTATATGCATACCAACCTATAACGTTAGTTATATGTTGGTATATACCGTGTGTTTATATATACGGTCATTTGTAATGAATATTTTAGTTAGAGAGATGAATCGGAATTCTTACTTTTCCATAATTTTTGAGGGCATTTTAAATCGAAGCTTAGGTTTTTATGGAAGAGTTACTGCCCTTCTTCAAGAGTTCGATGGGCTTCCAGATTAAATTCGAAGTAAAGAACTTGAATTAATGTCCAGATCAGTTACGATCCGAAGTTTTATTCAAGCTCGCTTCAGCCGCTCCAAAATTTGTTCTAAAGTCCAATAAAATGTCAATCGGATTAGAACTTTTGTTCACCGCAGCGACTCGGCCGCGTTCCACTTGCAAGCTCGTAAGCGACGTTAGTTCCCTCCTACGGTTCTCACTACCGACAAAGTTATAATTATATTATCGATAATTGTAACAGGGTTCTTGGGTTATTTTGATTTATAGTCAAGCTAAATTTTAACAGTTAATACGATAAGTTTTATTTTGAGGCCACTTCCAGAGAGGATTTCTTACAGAGTTCACCTTGTATGAATAAGCACTGGGTCTAAGTTGAAGGTTCAGGCAGGCCTCTGTGTTACTTTTTTGGTAAACAACTAAGAAAAATACAAACATTCGTTTGAATGTTCCTCTATTAGGAATACTATGGGTCTTTTTTGCATATCCTACGCTGGTTCACGCTTGATTTGATACTTTTCATTTTTGAAGCATAAAAATATTCTTGCTGTGTTTTGGAACTTTCTACAGCGTGCCTGAAATTATGCGCCGGTCAATTCATCGACTTGTAGCGTCTGGGACCGCTGAGGCTAAATTCAAGGAAGGTGCCAAGGCTGTCTTGCTGCTCACAGCTGCCAAGGTTGTGTTGCTGCTCACAGCTGCCTGCCAAGGTTGTGTTGCTGCTCACAGCTGCTAAGGCTGGGTTGCTGCTCACAGCTGCCAAGGTTGTGTTGCTGCTTACAGCTGCCTTATATATGTTGCTGCTCACAGCTGCCAAGGTTGTCTTGCTGCTCACAGCTGCCAAGGTTGTGTTGATGCTCACAGCTGCCAAGGTCGTCTTGCTGCTCACAGATGCCAAGGCTGTTTTGCTGCTCACAGCTGCCAAGGTTGTCTTGCTGCTCACAGCTGCCAAGGCTGTGTTTGCTGCTCACAGCTGCCAAGGTTGGGTTGCTACTCACAGCTACCAAGGCTGTGTTTGCTGCTCACAGCTGCCAAGGCTGTGTTTGCTGCTCACACCTGCCAAGGCTGTGTTGCTGCTCATAGCTGCCAAGGTTGGGTTGCTACTCACAGCTGCCAAGGCTGTGTTGCTCCGTGTTGCTGCTCACAGCTGCCAAGGCTGTTACTCTTCCTAAGCTATGGGCACCGACATGCCGGTTAAATTACTTGGAATACCGTTGAAATTTATTGGAATGCCGCGGAACTCTTCGTGATTATATTGAAACTCGTACAAATTCTATTCAGATATTATATAAACCCGTTGATGTTCTCGTGTATGGAACAAGGTTAAGGGGCAGTTGAAATTCAGTTTCATCATACTCTGATAAGACTTTTACCCTAACCTAAACCATTAAAAAGCGTACTAAATGCATGGCGCTTGCTTCAAAAACCTAATTTTAGCCATGATGGCATCTGACGTTCACTAGACATTGACTCATTACCTTACTCGCATTTTTCCGACTTAATAGTTCGTATTAGGTAAACTTTACGATAGAATCAAAGGTCATTTGCACAATATTGAAGAGAAGCTATGAAGCAGACCGCAAACCTCGACGACATACCGTCGGCCATCCTGTAAGATTTCAATTGTGCAAGTTCAAGGTTCCCTCAGTCGAGCACAAACTTTCGCAATGATTTAGACCATTCATGATCGGTATCTGAATTATATAAAGTAAGATAATAATTAAGGTTTAATATTTATTCACGGTTTCATCAATGGAGCTTAGAGTTTTGTGATAATTTCGGACATTCATTGTCGGTATTTGAATTGTGTTTTTAAATAAGTTTACAATACTAGTTTAATATTAGTCAAGGGCTCAACAATGGACCACAAACTTTTGTTTGTGCTCTATTCTTTGTTTCAATTTCGAACATTATGATCGGTATAATAATTGCATTAAATAAATTATTTATGCAAGTTAATTATAATCTCAGCGCAGCCGAGGCAGCCAAAACTAGCTGCAACAGGTTCGATCGCTCGCCCTGCTGCTACTTCTCACGGGAAAGGTTAAAAAAGGTTTAAACGCTTAAAGGTTAAAACCAAGACTTGGACTCTAAAAATATGCATCTGATCACAACGAGGCAGCCTCGCGTGCATCTGCTTCAATGTTTGGCATAGTGACTTTGAATAGCGTTCAATTGCTCACTGTTACGTTAAATAGCTAAACTTGGTAACTTTTGTTATCGTTCACATGCTCATTATTTCTCTATATGAATGCGACTTATTTTAATTAATTTGACACTACGTTTTGTCGACTTGACCTTGAATGGCTGACAATACCTGATTAAAAGACTTTGATTAGATCGATTGAATTGGAAGTTTCGATGCGAAATATTTATTAGTGAAAGTGAGTACAATATATGCGTCATGACTTCAGTGATCAGCTCTGTGGAAATTAAAAATTTTCGAAACAATTTTAGCTCACAATTTTTACGCAAATAATGTGCTTACTGAGTATGCTTTTACCGCATAATAAATATACATTACAATGATAGAATTTTATCTGTATGCTTCAGACTTGATTGCGTTCCAGCAATGAATGACTACGCCAAAAGTGTCGATAGCTTTAGTGAAATATTATACGTTAATGAAGATGCAACGCGGGTGCTTGTTTCCACGAAAATAACTGAAAACATCCGCGAATAATGCATTACTTATTGGAAATTATGGAAATTGTGAAGATTGCACTTATTCCTAACCATTCATTAAACACACGTGTACTGATTGCTTTTATTTCACGATGGTAATTGACGACGCTTTTTTCTATTAAAGCCGAGTTATCGGTGGCCAATCATTCGCCTAAAAGTCAGCAGTGATGGGTAATTGGTAGCTCGGTTTTGCAAATTATACGATCGTGTTTTGTACAGCACAACGTGCAGCATTGAGGGTGCTTGTTGGTGACCTTTTTAATTTCCTTTTTAGCACATTTTCTCATTTATGAAAAAATGCACTATTGTGATCGCCATGTCCGTCTGTCCGTCCGTTTGTCTGTCCGTCCGTGACTTCACGTTTTCGTCGACGAGAAAATACGCTCCCTGTCACTCACCGCAATAACATAATTGTAACAGGGCTGGGTGCAGTATATGGTAATATTTTTTAAGATAGTTCCTATATTAATTTGGTATGATCAACTAGCGACTCTAGATTTTCACGGACAATTTGGGCCTATCAAGCCAAATGTAAACGAGGCGGTCTCAACCTGCATGAATTACGCGTAGCAACTCGAAGCGGCAGCGCCAAGCTCGCTTCCGGGCTACTATCTCGAAGATCTTTACGATGTTCGTAAGTCGTACGAGGAGATGAGTTGTGCGATGACCGCAATTTATATGGTGATCACTATTAATGAGAAGATCGCAAATTACGCGAGGATCGTAAGTTACGCGAGGATCGCAAGTTACGCGAGGATCACAAGATACGCGATTTTTGTGAGGTAATGCTTAATTTTTTCCTTTTATTTTTTTGTACATGTGCACTTATGATGACTTGCACGTGCGTTGGATGTCTCCGATTAATGAGATAATTTCATGAATCTCCGTAATTAATTCAATATAATAAATATTGTTCTGAGAATTTTTCACACATAAGAACGATGTTCTGTTCCTGACAAAAAATGCTATTTAATGATTGTCTTCAGTTTATATCCGATGTGGACCGGCCACAGTTTTGCCTGGAATGGAATTAATCTGGAATGCAATTCCCAGAACAAAGGCTCCTCATTTAGGAATGATACCGCAGCCTTTGATCTACACGAACCTACATGCGCAGAAATGAACGAGTTGGGATGGCTCACTTGGATAAGCCCATTGAAAGCTCTAGAAGCAATCCACTCTAATGGATCTTTTTGACTCGCTTCTCTTGCATGACTCAATTTTGTATGTAACATTTGATTCACCTGATGAATAATTCTAAAATGGGTGATAGTCTTGCCACAGAGAACTACGATTTTCGTTCAAACGCTGGATGTGAAGTGAGCAATACCGACTCTAAGTTTTTTCTGAGTGTAACCAAGATGGCATTAGTAAAACAAAGGTTTTCTCAGTCACGAATATCGCTTCGGTCACGAATACATCACAGCCTACCGCACAGCTCTTCCCTGATGGTGAATATGTTTAGCGAGTTTCTCCAGAGCCGCCAAATGAACTGATAAAATATTAATGATTGTTTCCATGACGACGAACGCGATCCACTTGATCGTGTGAGCCACCGCATGCCGGGTATGCTATGTCCGAGTTTCATTATCGTATCTATTATTATTATAAACAAACTGTGATGATGAATAATGTATGGCATATAAGTAATGTTGTAACAATTATCGGCGTACTGTCTGTGGCCAACTATCAGCCAGCGTTTATGATGTTTCGAGAATACTATTGATAAAATGAAATGATAGAACATCATATTATATACGACGTTTCGACAGTACTACTTATAAAATAAAATGATAGAACACCATATTTTATATGATGTTTCGGTAATACTATTATTTGTTCAGCACTTTTCAATGAACTTTGAACCTTAGGTTTTTGATTAATGAAATCCAGTTCTATAGCATTATTGTGAACCAATGATTACTCTATAAATAAGGCTTTTTTAACGTGTCGAGTAATTGGCATGTTCAAAAATCTAGGCGCTGTGATGCGTCTGCCTGACACTTCTGATTCATTGATCACTTCAGACTTTCGCACTTGGTTCACTTGAAGAAATTGTAATTGCAGGGACAGTTTCTAAGAGAAGGCAAAATTTGATCGAATGGTCAATTCTTACATTTATTTGCGTGAATGTCGAGCGTCGGCTGCCATTTCTGACATCGTAAAATATTACTATTCGTCAGTGCATACTAAGTTTAGCCGGCATTTCGGTGTGGATGAGAACGACAACAATTGGTGCAAGTGATGAAGAAGTACTCTGATATTTTAACATCATGTAAAATGTTGCGTTTATTGATGGATGGATTTCTGTACTGCAAATTCGTGAGATTGTATATTTCTTTGACTAACCACTCCTACAGAAATCTCCTAAACCTTAAAATTATGCTTTTTACTTTGAATGAAACTGTACAATTCAAAAGAAAATTTAATTAATATGAGAAGCTAGGAGCATCTATCTCGGAACTAATTTGTGAAGCACGTGTGTTGAAATTGACTAGAAATGAAGAAATTAGTATAGGTGGTTGAGGATTGTCGAACAAACCTTTTTCTATTAGCTCTGAATTTTGATTAATTCCATGCAACGTACTGTATAATTCATCTGCATAGGAAGTTTACACGTGAATAGAAACAGAACTTCCCGAGTGAATAATTGCATTGAATCATTAAAAGAAATTATAAAAATAGTTTTATTATAGATGTACAAACGACAGTCGACTCCGATATTGGGCAAGGTGATCAATAAATACTATTACTATGCGTGTGACACGCACAGGTGGACGCCCTTCAAGGCGTCCGCATGAGACACGTTCGTGTGTCTCATTTTGGCGTGAAGTGTCTGCTCATTCCATTCGGTGTCTGCACGAGTAGCGTTCGTGCGTCTCATTTGGCGTGGTCTGCTCATTCCATTGCCAGGTCATTCCATTTGATGTCTGCACGTGTTGCGTTCGCGTGTCTCATTTTGGCATGAAGTGTCTGCCCATTCCATTCGATGTGTACACAATATACAGGATGTTTGTGGAACATTCATTCTACTCCGGTTTCGTGCGCGATACGTTAGTTTGTGCAACTGCAAACTAAAGTTAGTATTCGTTTTACTCATTGTCGAGTTACTTAATAATTCGTCGACAGCCTTGACACTTATTACTTCTTGACACCTTAAGGGGACCGACCTAGCTAAAATTTTCAATTTTGACGTTTTTCGGTTTTTGTGCTCATCTGAAAGCTGGAATTCTGCTCTTTCCAATGGTACCACTGCCATCGCTGTACGCCAATATTTACGTTAATGACGTCTCTTTAAAGGGAAGCGGGTGGGAGAGTTCTTTAAGAAATTAGATATAAATTAATTAGCTGATGAAATCTTTGAATATAGTTTCTACTTGAGTTGTGCTGCAGTTACATGCTTAGTCTCATCTTAAAGCTGACATTCTGAGCTTTCCAACGATACTACTGCCATCTATATACGGCAATATTGACGCAGATGGCCCGCCTTTATTTGGGGGCGGGGGGTGGAGTTCTTAAGTAAATAGACGATAGAAAATTACAGCAGCAAGACTACATATCTGGGTGCATCTGTCATCTGAGCTCAGTTACCCTCCTAGCTTTGAACGGAGAGGTGCGCTACAAGTTGCTGCTTGCATCCTTGAGTGGACTAAGCTACAGAAGCCTGTACTTTGGTATCCATGCTACATTGAATGCCTATTTCGAGGCGCACGGGACTTTGTCGCGCCGTCCTGAAAAATTTGAAAAGTTCAACTTACTGTCACGGAAAACCTATCTCCTCCTACAGTTTTTAAGCTACAGCAATGAGACATATACCGTTCGATTCGTAAAGACCAGGCCTATCGACTCTAACATCACTTTTTTGAATTTCGGTCTGGTTCGTTTTTTATATGGGGAAGAAGGGGGGGGAGGGGTGAAAAATGTAAAAAATGGGAAAAAAACGTCATAAAAACAAAACTAGGTGGAAAATGAAAAAAGTGATGTTAGAGTCGATAGATATGGTCTTTACGAATCGAATGATACGTGTCTCGATGTTGTAGGATGATATTTGTGGGAGGAGATAGATTTTCTGAAGTACCCCTTTTTAGCCGTTTTCTATGAATTTCACGTTTTCTATCAATTTTTTCGAAAAATTCATAGGAGCAAAATGTTTTTTTTTTACATTTTACGTATGTATGTGAAGTTTCATGACAATCGGATAATAACTGTAGAAGTTTTCCGTATGCTAGGTCGGTCCCCTTAAATAGGTGATTGCAGCGTAATTTTCAGCTCCCATTCAAATGGCGAACAATTTTCCGTTGAAAATAATTCAGCGTTACGAAATATAAATAATTAATTTTTTATCAGAGATGGCGTTCAGCCAGTTCTGTCATCTTAGATTAGCTGCTGCCCATAGCGGCTCTCTCGTCTGCCCGTATAAGTACAGTGCTAAATAACCGATGCTTATAATAAGCCTCGAATTCATGCCTTATGTTTGAAAAGTTGTTCACTGGTATTGGAATTTTGGTGAGCGTTGATTAAATCTCCTTTGTTTTCTCTATAATCTTACCTGAATATGCTGAACATTCTATTCTTGAACGGTTCCACACGAACTTGGGTGGGAATGATAGCCTAATGCTGTGCATAATGTATTAGTGCTTGATAAATTCCAACATGTGTACATTTTTTATCATGATGTACCAACATTTGCCGTGCTGCGTTCTCCTGTGAAATTATCAGTATCATATTCTCTAATTTTGTGTCCTTATGTCATTTATGATTTACTATTATTATAGAAATCAATAGTACTTACTGCACCTAACCTCGGATATCATCTCTTTTATTGTGACTCCTAACAGCAAATGATTTATCACGTTAAATTGCATATGCTTTGTGAATATGTCAATTACCTTACCTGATAAATATATCGTATGTATGATACTGACCAGTATTATTGGGACGTATACCATCCCTGTTTCACGTTGGCGGTCAACAAATAAGAGTTCCAGCAAGCCAATTGTCTTGTGCATCGAGGAGACTCGAACAAAAGCTAATTTCAATGAGTTATTGGTCCCCGTAATTTGTGATGAAAGTGGAATATATAATACTTGACCCCTGGTTCTGATCTGCGAAGAGGTTATGGCAACAGGGGGCTGATTATGCAAGACCGCCTGAATGACAACATCTCCATGTTGACTTTCAACATACCACACCGTGCCATCCATCGCTTCAGTGGACTTGGGAATTAATAAGAAGTCATGTTCTAGTGAAATGTTTCTTTTCTTCTCGCGTAATAGGTCATGAATTCCATGTTCTATATAAACACGCAGAAGATGACAGAATTTATCGTATAATTTATATTCAAATCATGTGTGTGTTTCAACACTAACCTATATAATACTGCATCCTAATTGTGAAGGAATTGCTTGAACCAATAAGTGTGTACTTCATAAAGGTTTATCTCAGATACGGTGCGTGTAATAAATTTATAATACGGTTAATATAGTAATAAATTTGAGTCAATATTTTCTTGTGTGAACGGATAGCAAGTTAAGAACCAAGTTGTGTCTTAATGCTAAATAAATTATCGACTGCATGTAACAAGCTGCTGTGAAGAATTAACTTCACAGTTGGTACTGGTGCTAACTACGAAAGTCTGATGTGCTTAAACATTTTAAATGTATTAAAAATTACAGATGCATTATAATTATGCACTTAGAAAAAAAATTATATCAATATTTCATTGAAATTATGCCCGCAGAAGAAAGTTTAGGAATAGTTTCAATGGTTGCATATAAACTGCCCATATGAATGTAGTCGAAGTGAGTCTCCGCGTAGCACCTGGTGAATATTCAGTTGAAAACTTGATCTGAAGCTTACTCATCAATATCATGGATCCAGCCACTATACTACGCCTCATCACCAACAGCACATGGATCAGTGAGTATCAGAAGAGTAATGAGTGTGGGTATTCCTCGCGTGTAATATGAATGAGAGGTGAACAAACGAGTCTCAAATTAGTGAGTGAACATTTCGGGGTTGCTGATCATACTTTTTTCGCAAAATTGCTCTAAATTTTCTTGGATTACAAGTTGAAAATCTAGCAAGTTTTTGCACAAATTTATTTCGCTGTCATTCAGCCGTGAGAAAATTTTTCCGCATTGGGTTTCATCTGGTTTCACTAAACTAGTATTTAGAGTGTCCCGATTTGATAGTAAAATTAGCACTTATTTTCTTGCAGTCTTTTAAAATCCTTATTAATTCCATTAAACATTTCTCGACCAGCTGGCGAAGAAATGCCATCATTGTAAAAACTTAGACTCTTAATTTTTGTAACTCTTCCTTTAAATTTAATAAGTTCTCTTAATTTTTCTTTTAACCTCTTTGAGAATATTTCCTAGAAAACTTCAGACTGTGATTTCCTTAGAAAATATGACCTTGAAAGTCAAGATATCCATCAGATTAATGCGGCAAGCAGGATTTATTTGAACCAGAAATGGTACTTATTATTTATATTCAGTGAAAGGCACATGCAAATGCGCCTTGAATTATTTAATGATATAATAATGGAGATAAACTCGAAAATGGTTCAAACTGAATTTGATCTTTAGGATATTTAATGAGAAGATCCTATGTCACAGCAAGTATTAAGAGGTCAACGAGTAAATCATGTTGGTCGAGTAAATAATGGAAGAAAAATAAGGTAAATATCTTAAATTAATGTATATAAATATCTTGTATATAAAAATAATATACGTTTAAAAATTACTTTTTAAAGACAACACTTCTAAAGAATCCAGTGTTTCCAATGTTATAGAATATAGATGTACAAATAATTTCTAATTTTATTTCGAATATATAATTTTTTCAAAATTATTTATTCTGTCAATTGATTCATGTATTGCCTCCGACTTCACCCAAGTGTGCAAAATTTCAGATCAATTGGACAGGTAGAAGTGTGTCAAATATCAGTTATAAGATTTGTAGCTGACAAAATTATTTTGTCATTTTTTTAATATTGAAAAAAAAAATTTGTTTAATTTTCAAAATTATTTATTGTGTCAATTGATTCATTCATTGTCTCCAACTTTACGCAAGTGTGCAAAATTTCAGATCGATTAGACAGGTAGAAGTGTGTTAAATATCGATATAAGATTTGTGGTAGACAAACAAACAAACAACAAGAAGTGAAGTTAAAGAGAAGTGTTGTAATAAATGATAAAATAAGATAATAACATCGGCTGGGCGTTGACTGTAACACTTGCAATCACAGAGCAGTGAGAAATGAAAGTTATTATATTGGAAAATAAAACTAAATATAATAAATTTTTTTTAACAGAATCGTGGTAATATTAAAACCTTGAATCGCGTTGTAATCGCGCATAAACTGTATTTAATTGTTGGCAACTCACTACGATCAATTTCATCGCGTTTTGGTCAATTTTAAGAATGCTTTATTTAAATCCTGACCGGCATATTAATGAATAATATCCGCTCAATTCATCTTTTGAAGATCCGGCTTTGAATTCCTAAATACATTAACCACAGGTTAGAACTGCCTCATTTAACACTAATTATGTACTTAGCAGTTAAGCGCGCAGATCACAGCAAGACTCGAGATATTAATTAATCAGTCTCCCCTGACGGCGCGAGCTTTGAAGACGTCAAGAAGCCTCGGCAGAGTTTGCCAGCCAAACAACCAGGCCTTCAGTACACGAGTCCTCGGCCGTATATGGCACTAGTTACGGGCGCCTACATAGTGACGCTAGTTACAGGCACCTACATAGTGGCACTAGTTATGGGCGCCTACACAGTGAAGCTAGTTACGGGCACCTACATATAGTGACGCTAGTTACAGACGCCTACATAGTGACGCTAGTTACAGACGCCTACATAGTGACGCTAGTTACGGGCGCCTACATAGTGACGCTAGTTACGGGCACCTACATAGTGACGCTAGTTACAGACGCCTACATAGTGACGCTAGTTACGGGCGCCTACATAGTGACGCTAGTTACGGGCGCCTACATAGTGTCGCTAGTTACGGGCGCCTACATAGTGACGCTAGTTACGGGCACCTACATATTGATGCTAGTTACAGGCGCCTACATAGTGATGCTAGTTACAGGCACCTACATAGTGACCCTAGTTACGGGCGCCATCATAGTGACGCTAATAAGGGGTGCTGACACGGTGGTGCTAGTATCAGTTTTACCTTTTATCTAAATTGGAACGTTTTACCTAAATTGAAACCTTACACTTGCGTGTGAATTTTTACTTTTCAGCAGTTGAGTTTATAGAAATGTAGTGTATATATTTTATTTTAATGGTATTATTTGTAGCTATGCTATTGCTTGAATATTAGTTGGATGTTATTTATTTACTACCTCAAGATTTCGCTGCTTCCTCACGATATGAAAAAATAACTTGGGCAGTGATTGTTCGTGAACGAACGTATACTCAATTTTTTCAACCATGAATAGCTTAATTTTGCGACGTTCTTATCGTGGGCTCGTTAATCGTGGTATCAAATTGGGCTGTTGTTCTATTCAATTTGTTCCTTTAGGCGGGCGTTTGCGGTAGGCGACACGGCTTTTCCATCAACTTGCCTTGCCCTGCGTGTTGTTGTAGCGCCGCTACTGCAAAGCTGGTCCCGCATCCAGCCATCCTAGTGACAAGAGATGTAGTCTCTGCTCGGATAATGCAGGAACCTTCATGTGATTTGCCTTGCAGCCAGGAATGGCAATTATTTAAAGACAATAGGGTAGAATTAGATCAAGAATATGAGTAAGCCTTTTATATGAAACGGATGCAGCACTGCGATGTATGAGAATATTATGGGCGATATGGAGTCTTAATAGTCTTTGAATCACCCCTCCTCCCCTCTTCTCTGAACCACCCTCCTCTCTTCTCTGAACCACCGTCCCCTCATCTCTGAACCACCCTCCCCTCATCTCTGAACCGCCGCGTGTACTGTATTATTCAGCGCGTGTTACTCTACTACATCCTTAGCGCTCTTTTGTAGGTGAGCATAACACAGACAATTACATTGAATTAAAAAAAGCTCGGGAATTTTCCTTGATCATAATATTAATAATCAATGTAAAATTTTGTTTGGCGGAGATAATCTATCTCAATTTCATAACAAATCCCCCTACACTTTTTATGATTAAAACGAATATATCAGTTATAATTGAAACGAATACATTAACACGAAACCAAGAAACATTAATTATTTCATCTCTGTGTGCATTGCTTACATCGTATGAATGAATGTTATAATTTCTCTAGTTCCGTGGACCGTTTTCAACGAGCAGCGTTCAGGTGATTTTATTTGAACAAATTTACAATAATGCTTCGTTATCCCATATTTTTCTGTGTAAATATCTAACGATGTGTTGCCTAATGTTATGACGATATATGCTAACAAGATTTCCTGTTTTGTTTCAGTGTCGCAGTTGATGGGAGAGGAGGAGGTTCGCTTCGAGCGCTCCCTGTACTCATTGACCCTGCCGGAAGACCACGACATGGGTGCCGTCATGACCTTGCGGGCGCAAGCTATCAACACAGGTTAGTTCTCAAGCTCATGACCACCATACTCTCCTCCAGGCTATAGTTGACTTCAGTGGGGGTTTTAAGGTCATTTTGAGTCACTGATCATCGACTTTTGAGAATCGTCACAGGTTATTATATGTTACGAAAAACTCTAGAATATCGTTTGTGGTCACTGCCCTAACAAAATTCAAGTACAGCTTAGCAGAGAATCGCTACACTCGGCTTGAAGTATTCTGGGTCTGCTTGGCCATCTGATCAAAATCAGCTTCTGATCAGAATCTACTCTCTGACTTCACTATCAACTGAAAGTGTAAGAAAGGTTGGCCGAGCCCAGGAATGCCGGGCTTGCAAGCTGCCCAGAGCTAGGCTGCCCTCTAAACCCATGCAGAGCCGGTGCGGATATAGAGCGTCTGATTTACGTGCTCATAGGCTGCCCCAACTTAGCTAATGTGTGATGAAATTTCGCTACAAGTTTCATTTAATTAAACATTTTTAATTCGCTATCAAAACCTAGACAACTTGTAGCCCGTTTCCATTTTCATATTATTGAATGGCAATTTAAGCTCACCGTGAATCTATTCAACGTTCAAGTGCAATCTTTGGATTCGACGAGCTCCTAGGCGGATTGATGCTGGCGACTCGCCTGTTCTCTGAACAGCATGAGACTCGCCTGTTGTTTTCCGGGCAGCCTTAGACTCGCCTCTTATTCTCTGCAAAGCCTGAGACTCGCCTGCTCTACTCTGGCCCGCTTGAGACTTGCTTGTTATTCTCTGTGAAGCTTGAGACTCAACTATTGTTCTCTGGGCAGCCTGAGACTCGCCTGTTGTTCTTTGGCAGGCTGAGACTCGCCTGTTGTTTCTGGGTAGCCTGTGCCTCATCGAGAAATTGTAAGCAATTATCGAGCTACCTCTGAGCTCGGCAGAAGATTGCGCAACTGAATCCTGTAAAATTGATAACAATATTTTCTCTAAATGAACCGGGACAACTGGACGAAACAAGAAATTCCCCGAAAAAAATAACGGGACAGAAGGAAAAAATTGTCCCGTTATAAATGTATGAAGCGAGGCAACACCAGTTTCCCGAATTTAAAACTTGTATCCCGGTTATTATAAAACGATATTGAACAGATGTAAAACGAGACGTAACGCAACGAGACGAGGCATGTCTTGAATATTCCAGACAAAGCGAGAAAATATTTCATTAGGATAGGAAACAAGACGACACGCCGAAAGCTCTGATCAAGGAAAAAACAAGTAAGCCCTGGATTTTTAATGGACAGTTGCCAGTCTTGGGCAAATTTGGCGACACTTGGCTGTCAAACCAACTATGCAGTTGAATTATAGGGCGGAATTAACGATGTATAGCTGTATATTGAGTGAATAATTTGCAGTTTGGCCTTTAATTGCACCTGACAAGAACGGTACGAGTCATGGACGAGTTCGGTACAAGTTGAGGCGCATTATGAAGCTGTGTCAAAGGTCCTAGTGAAAGTGGTAATTAGGAATTTTTTAAGAGCAAATAACAGGCCAGAATTCACCAAAGCGTAGACCAGGACAATATTTAGAGCAAACTTTGCGACAAAATTTACAAGGTCAACGATGGCAACTGTTGCGCATAAGTTGACACCTACTTCGTGCAACTGTGTTGAGTTCAAAGGCTGAAGAAACATCAACCCGGCCAAAACAGAGACTCTGATGTTGGCTTCATTGAATTTGATAGCCAAGAGCCAAATAAAATTTTAGTTTAATACGTCTTACATTATTATCTCTGTAAACTAAAGCCCATGTTTACATCCCTGCAAAGCTGAAAGCATTGATGAAAGCAACAACAGCGGTAGCCTACCGCAGATGTGAGTAATTAGTCTTTGTCAAGTAGGAAATTAACGCACCTCTTTCTGCTCTCTGAACTTTTTCGTTTGACAGCTCGATATTTATTCGCCAAATATTGATTAAAAGTAGCGCAACTATTTCACAGGCAGATGTCCGTTCCGTATTTTTTTAAGTTATCTACTGGCCGCTACTCGCTATTAACCCGTGGAGCTGGCAGTACCTCTGTACACGAGGCCACTAGCCCGAAAATTGCATGGTGGCGGTGAGAACTGACCAAACTGGCGGCCACAACAGTCCCCGTGTAATTAGTCATACGTCAACCTTATGAGTCAGTCGTTTAGGAGCGTTAGGACGGGCTGTCTCTAGCATTTCAAATTAGCTCACATTTGCGAGATAGGCTATATATTCTACCGTTTTACCTACTCATAGTAAAATACCTTAAAGTTGTAAACGGATCAAATGTGTTTCAGATAACGTCTGGAACACATTATTATTCAAACTTTATATTGAGGATTAACTAGTACGTCTAGTAATGTCTCGCTAAGCAAGATTTAAATTCCGGTAAGTTTTAAAACTCCTCTTTTTTTAAACCCCCTTGACTTATTTTTCTCTGGACGTCTCGTTACGATACCGTCACGGAATTCCCACAGAACGGTGAAAATCGTCCCTATTTTTATCGCTAATCGGGATAAAGCTTCTCATCGTCTCGTCCCGTATTGAAAATGGTACCAAACGCAGGAGTCTACTTGGTATTTCTTTACCATTTTGGCATTGCCTTGCTCTCCACACAACGACGCTTGACTCATCAGTCATCAGCTGGTGTTAATTATTTGGAAAATATCGGAGGCAAATTATTCTAAATTTACTTGTGTACAGAAATATGTTCGATGGAGTGCTAGTAAGTTCATTCGGCTTTGTCCCCCGCTGAATTTTTCGATGAATTTAACTTTATTGTTGTATCTCAGTGTCTTATTCTTCTCAGCTGTTGACACTTCGTTCACTATTCTTGGTTTTTCATTATCATCTTCTACTCCACAATTGATCACCATTTCTCGAACCTGACAACATGCGACCCATGCTGGCTCACAGGTCCGCTATATGCATTATTCATGAATTCATCCATTCACTGCCTGCTACATTTTCAGAGCTGCCTCTGGGGCGTCTGAGATATCCTGACTGGTTTGCAGGTTCAAAGTTGTCATGTTCGGAATAGGTTACGTGGCTGCCATGTCTAAAATAGCTTACTTGTTCAGAATTGCTCTAGCAAGAAATCATGTTCAGAATTTATATAGTGAGAAGTAATGTTCAGAATTGCTCTAGTGAGCTGTCATGTTCAGAATACCTTTCGTGAGCTGTCATGTTCAGACTTTTTCTAGTAAGAAGTCATGTTCGGAATTTATATAGTGAGAAGTAATGTTCAGAATTGCTCTAGTGAGCTGTCATGTTCAGACTTTTTCTAGTAAGAAGTCATGTTCGGAATTGCTTACAAAAATTATTGTTCAAAATAGGCGAAGTCAACATTTCCCTATATTATTTGCGGACAACTAAAGAGTCGTGATCGTAACGGTAGAACAGACTCCTGGGTTCAGAAGAGCAGTCCTACGTACCTAGCCGTAGAAATGAGCAGTCACGCAACGAAGATAGTATATCATTTCTGACACATTCACGCATTCATTCATCAGTACTGATGAGCTACAGCATACCGCGGAAATCCGCGTGGCGTGAGTGGTGGGGACAACTTCCGACCAAACTTAAGTTTGAGTTCGGCGCTTATTGAGATCAAACTTTAGACACTAAGAATTTAACACAAGAGGGAGCTGAAATGTTGCGAAGTGGGCCATATCGACTTGATTCCTAATAAATGAAAATCATAGCCTACTAAATTGCAGTGGATCAACCATTTGTAAGGGAAATTACCGGGCTGGTTCCGTGTAACGAAGAAGTGTGACCATACAGTAAGTGTATATAAATTTATAATTCCTCTAAGAGTATTGCTAACAACTTCCTTTTATTAAGTTCGTTTTTTCCACCGCCAGTGATAGAATATTTTTGGTCCCTGTCTACGAGCGTACGCGATGTGTTCAATAAAACGTACGATAATATTGAGTTCGTATTTTAATTTCGCTTTATTCTAACGGATCAACTTCTCGATGGTGTCTCTCTCACTTGTCAGTAGTTTAATGTATGTTTGTGTAATTATATGCTATGACTTTTTCATTATTTTTTAACTTTTATAGTGTTGAGTGAAGATTCATCTCGCATCCTGTTCATTGATGTGAGATGAATGATTTGATCTATGATTAAGAGAATTGTTTGTACGAGAAGCTAGGTTTGTGATGATTATTAAACTCCTTATCTATTTACGACCAAAAATTAATTTCACGTCAACACCACGCGTTTTAGATTGAACGAACGATTGATTTTTCTGTGACGATCTGTGAATTTTCTTATGACAAATTAATCGCTTCAGGGCGTTATAAGGGTATGTGCTGCTCGAATCTTTAGGTCATTCCGGCTGCGGCTGTAATATATTTCGTATTTCTGTGGGTTCCAGACGCGGACGTTGTGTACAGTATTGCTGGACCCCCGAAACCTAACGGGCATTTCTCCGTGGACTCCAAGACCGGCGAGCTGCTGCTGGTCTCCCCTCTGGACTACGAGAACAAAAAGCAGGTTTGTTTGGGTGCAGTGTTTAATTACACGTTTTTTGAGTGCATTGTTCGCGGGCAGGGACATGGGTACAGTGTTTCTTGACGGGTGTGACAATATCCTGGACCTGTACGTGAGCTCAGAGTAATGATAAAGTCATAATTCATCGGATATCATCGTGAAAGGTAGGTGGCAGATAGGGTTGAGCTTGCGTTCGTTCAGAACAGGAGGGTCAGAACCGATGGTTATACGCTCCAGAGCCCTGGTGATCCCTCTCCGTGAGTACTGCTGCCAGCTTTGAGCAGCTGCTGCTGCTCCGTGAGTACGGCTTCAGTAGTGAAAGCAGTCCATGAATCTTCACGTCTACGATTCTTCACGTCTAAACTAACGAGGGAGGCTGGAGCCACTTGGTCTGCACTCATAACAGAAGAGACAGAATAGTAACGTCAAATGAACAATTGGTAAATGATAACATTAATAGCTGCTTTTAAAATGAGAATATAATAGTAAAAAGTGTACAATTGCACGATAATTATCTCGTTGCGTGGCGGGGTCGTGGCTGTTAATACCGATGAAGGCATTGGATGCAGGATATTTCAACTTAATGACTTTCAAAATGCAACTAGAATCGTTCATGGGCGCAATCACAAACCATCCGTCTCTGCCTCACCACCCTTCCATCTCTGCCTCACCACCCTTCCATCTCTGCCTCACCACCCTTCCATCTCTCTCATCAGCAGGAAGCAAGCAGCAGCATTGTGATTTAGCTTGCCCTACTGAAGGGCGTGAGCGGTAATTATGTTCCTTGCTTACATGTTCTATTATGGAGTGTTTCTATGGAGTGCTTGAATGGAGAGCCAAGAGTATGAGCTGGTGTTCCTCGCTCATGTAGAGTGCTCATGTAGAGTGCTCGTGTAGAGTGCTCATGTAGAGTGCTCGTATAGAGTGCTCATATAGAGTGCTCATGTAGAGTGCTCGTATAGAGTGCTCATATAGAGTGCTCATGTAGAGTGCTCATGTAGAGTGCTCATGTAGAGTGCTCATGTAGAGTGNGTGCTCCTATAGGGTGCTCCTGTAGGGTGCTCCTGTAGGGTGCTCCTGTAGGGTGCTCCTGTAGGGTGCTCCTGTAGGGTGCTCCTGTAGGGTGCTCCTGTAGGGTGCTCCTGTAGGGTGCTCATATAGAGTGCTCCTGTAGGGTGCTCCTGTAGGGTGCTCCTGTAGGGTGCTCCTGTAGGGTGCTCCTGTAGGGTGCTCATATAGAGTGCTCCTGTAGGGTGCTCCTGTAGGGTGCTCCTGGAGGGTGCTCCTGTAGGGTGCTCATATAGAGTGCTCATATAGAGTGCTCATAGCAAGTCCACATCTGTGCATTATCGGCTCCCAATCTAGGAACCTCTGACTATGGGAAAGCGATTGCACGGAGTTTACAGAGCATACGGTTTGTGTATAGGGCCGAGAAGAACTACAAAAGTTTAATACTGCACAATATTGTTCATTACCATATTATGTTATTGAGCATGAACTGTCCAGAAACACAAAAGGAATACTGTCTAAGAAGTCCAGATACTGGCTGGCTGGTTTGGAGCCCCCGCTAAAAAAATTTTAAAGCATCCAGGTAATTCCATAACTTTTCAGGGTAATGTTTGTTTACCCTATACTCGTATTTTAATACAACTCCCTGCTACAGCTGCAGTCGAAAACAGGAATTTTAAATTACAATCCAAAGAATTTATCGCTCATTGTACTTCTATCGCGCTTGCTCTCGCGCGCTGCATCGCATATGCAACACCAAGAACTTTTCACTGCTTTGCATCCCACCAAAATATTCATGTTTCTTCCCGTTTGATTCAACCTGTGTTTGTTGATACAAACTTAAATGGCTGAAACGCATAATTTATTTGCAGGGTCTACTTCCTGCATTTTGCAAGATCCTATTTTATTGACTTTGTCCTCAATTTTGACTAAATTTGTGGTTATAATCCCGTTATACTGGCTTATTGTTACTTATTTTCATCCCTCGACGTTTTGTTGCGGTGGTTCGGAGGTACGGGGCTGTCAGAGTAGCAATATATACCCCGCTCTGACGTCCTCATTTACTGCCGTCACTAGACTAGCTTGTCGCAACGTGGTCGAATATTCCTTGCTGCGTACAATATACATGTGGCGTCGTTCAATATTCCTTGGAGTATCCAATACATCTAGCGTCGTCCAATATTCCTTGCATGGTCCAATATTTGTCGCGTCGTAAAAATATTTCTTGATTGCATCGTCCAATATTCCTTGCATGGTCATTATTTGTCGCGACGTTATCCAATAGTAGACGCAACTTAGTCCACAGTTTGATCAGTGAATGTTACGCCTAGAAAACAATATTATTCGTATAATATTTTTCACTGCACTGCGTTTTTGTACCGTCACTGCAACTCTCGTCACTGCGAATTGAATGAAAGCACCGAGCCTTTGATGCTCCCTCGCTCCTGATGGACTGTAGCGGCAACTAATTTCGGCGAGACGAAGACAATGGAAATCTTCTTCGAAATGCCGTGCCGAGATCGTCAGCGAGCGCCGAACTTCGTATTGTAGGTCGTGCACTGGCAAGCAAACGGCGATTGATGGAGCTCTTAAGGTATTGTTCTATAAATGTCTATTGTGTGCTCGACTATGTGTATTAATCGTCTCGTCTAATGCCATTGTTCGTCTCGGGAATAATGCTACATACGTGTACGCGTTTTGCGGTATGACCGGTTTTATCTGTACCAGCCATGTGCGTAAAAATTGCAAGTGGCTACCCAGGTTGGGAAATTCTTGCATTTCCGGAATTTATTCGTCATTCTGCGACTGAAATTTAATCTATGTTCTAATTCAGAATTTTCTTTTATTAATGGCAAAACTGTGTCTCAGAACATCGTATCATCGCTCATTGATCGTGGAAATCGTTCACACCATGACTTTTTCACAGAAATTCCGAACTGTAACGTAGATGTTAATAGAAAGTGAATGAAAGGAGAATTTAATAACATCATTGAAGCTGATTCATCGGTTCAGGTCCCTAAAATCAAGCCATGGTGAAGACGAACGTACCTTGTAGTCTCATATCCTGAATTCCAATAGAAAAAATCAGGAAAATCCCCTCAATAAAGACGCCTAAACAACCTATTACTTTCAGACTGTCTCACGATATTTGTGGCAGATGAGATGAATTGATATACGATACGTGTGATAGATGAAGATGAATTTAACAATTGACTCACGTTATATAACGTAAATAAACTCGGTAATATTATGGCTTGATTTTTACTTGTGACTGAGAAATGAGGTATACGACGTGCAAAGCTCGCTTCAATTCACTCATTCTGGACTGCCTTGTGACATATTCAGCGCCGCGGCCTCGAGGGAAATATTGCCGGCAGCTTACGCAAATTCCGCGCCCTGCACGCAGCGCGTTGTCGGAGACTGCGTGCCTCAAAAACCTTTGTAGAGTGCCAACATTATTGTGGCAGGTGAGCACATGTTCATGCTTGACATGTTGTACGCCTCACTGAAATACAGGCACATGTTCATGCTTGACATGTTGTATACCTCACTAAAATAAGGGCTCATGTTCATGCTTAACATGTTGTACGCCTCACTGAAATAAAGGCAAATGTTCATGCTTGGCATGTTGTAGGCCTCACTGAAATAAGGGCACATGTTCATGCTTGACAAGTACACCTCACTGAAATATAGGCGCATGTTTAAGCTTGAAATGTTGTACGCCTCATTGAAATAGAGGCACATGTTCATGCTTGACATGCTGCACGCCTCCCTGAAATACAGGCACATGTTAATGCTTGACAAGTACGCCGACTTGGTCGAAACATGTGTAGGCTGTGTACTTGCCGCCTCGCTGAATATTCACTTAAGGCACTTGTCTTAAACGCCATTATACTTTAGCCGTGGTATTTGTTCTAGAAAATTGTGAACCTTCGTTGCATGGGCTTTTATGTGCACGTTGTTATGATAATATTTGGCATGACTAATATTTAATACAAATTGGTTACATGTTACAATTTGTTACAAAAGGAAACAACTATTTAAACTCTTCAAAAATGATGAAAATGTAGCACTTTATTAAACATCGATTTTGGAAAAGATCGAGAAGCTCTGATCACTGAATTTCGCTGCCAACAGAGATTCATATTACTATAGTATGATATTATGCTTTTCATATCTTTATAGATATGAAAAGAATATATTCATCAAATGAATATAGTATGATCTTTATATGATAATGATTTTCAAGATGTGCCATCGTTAACATTTCCTATTTTATGTCATCCAATCGTAAACAGTAATTCAATTGAAAGTGACATCTAATGAAAATGTTAATTGTATTTAACAAATTTCAAAGTTAGTAATAGACTAATAGTTATTTGATGAATCAATAAAGTCCTGCAATACCTCAGTTACACTGTGCCTCAATAGCACTTTAATTCTACTGTACATCTACCATTGGACTTTAATTCTAATGTACATCTGCCATAGCACTTTAATTCTACTGCACATGTGCCATATTACTTTAATTCTACTGTACATCTGCTATAGCACTTTAATTCTACTGTACATCTACCATAGCACTTTAATTCTANTCTACCGTACCGTACATCTGCCCTAGCACTTTAATTCTACCGTACATCTGTCATAGTGGAATCGGTCATCAAGTTGAACCTTGCACGCCATGGCACTCACTGATAAGCATTCGCCTACTTCAATTCGTTTTCTCCTGTCGGGCGTTGTAGGTGAAACTTTTGATTAAACTCAGATTAGTAAGTAGAACTTCCACGATAATATGGCGTTGCTAATGGGATCTTGAACCTTTGGTGTGGAAAGAAGCATGAGAAATAGAATTATATTTTAGTGATTTTAGCCGCGCCACATTCCGTGCAGCAAGACGTCGGAAAGTCTGTTAACGATTTTGTAAAGATGTAAATATTAATTATATTCATAGCATACTGGTTGATAACCCTCTTGAAGCGTTTATGTTTCAATCAATCTGGGGGAAAAAATCCTTTATACATTTGTATATCGAACCGAATTTTACATCAATTGAAATCAGAAGCTAAAATCACAATTCTTTTACCCCATGTCACTTGCATGACTTTTATTTAAATCGAACTCATTGAGACACTTGAATTGACAGGAAAAGTCTGTGACTCGAGGCCTCAGTTGCCATAAATCAAGTTGTGGGCAACAATGAACAGCCAGGCGTCTGTGGCTCGTAGACAAACGGACCAAAATACTTCAGAACTTCATCGACTTTAGCAGCGAAACACAAACCCTGTGAAGCCGAGTTTCTTCCGGCAAAGATTTCCAGGTCTAGTGCCGCATTGTATCAAGTTACCCTGAAAAGTTACGTCGCATCAAGTTGCTCTGCAAAGTTACGTCGCATCTTAAAATCGAGTTCTGAAGCACGTCTAGTGGTGTTGAAAATTAACGCCAAAGTTGTCACCGGCTCACCGCCGTTCATTTATTGGACATCCCGGAAGCTCGACATATTTCCGACATGCTCCGAGTGCGCGGCCACTTCTCGTCGCTGCTTCATCAGTCCCCGAGTGTTGTTCAACTTCATCAGAGTTTAGTTCAAGTTCTTTCAAGTTTTCTGCAAGTTTATACTACTTTTGTCCAAGTGCATCTAAGTGTTTTTCAAGTTGTGCATCTTTAGACGAAGAGCTCTCGTGTTGGCCACGCAGGCTGGACGCATTGTCGGCGCCGCACAATGCAGACACCCACGTAACGACGCGAGCTCTACGGCCTCAGGACTGCAGGCGTCTCCGGCAGCTGCATCTCTGCACTGAATTATTTCTTCCGCATCCATGCATTTTCGTCCGCTTCTATTTAACTTTTTTATTTTATTAAACTTTAAACTGAATTTAATTGTCCATCATGTAAATATATTCATGAATTTGTGCGATTCCATTCATCTCTAATTTATATTAAAAGTTTATTTTTAATTACTTTCCTTCAAGTGATACATTTATTAAGGAATTATTTCTCAATTATTTCTTTTAGGCTTATTTTTGAAGTTTAATTCCATTTTGGAAATGAAGTTTTGGTATTCGTTGTTCACTTTGGGGACCCTCAGAAATCCGTTACATTCTGCCTGAAATTAATAAGTAAATAAGGCCTCGTTCTAACACGCGCATTTCTCCAAAATTCAAATCTCAAAATTTACGCCTCTTAGTCTCATCTTCTGATGAAGAACACTAGGCGTTCAAATTTTTCAAGACCGTTAATATCTCTTTATTAAAATGAATAGGAAATTTATTTTATCTATCGAGCTCGCAAATATACCAACAGTTTGCAATTATCCTTTATATTCGTAAAATTATACGCCTATATCCATGCCGCTGTTGCTCCCACGCTCCGAGCAGCGCTGCAGAACATTTCCGTATGAATGAACGGCAAAGATTTATCTTTACCTCTAAAGATTTGTAAGAAAAATGTTCCAAAGTTGATTTTTTGCAAAGGCGAGAAAATCAATCAACTAATACCGAAATTGAAAACCCGTATTAATAAAATTGTTTGCACAAGTTAGAATATGTACAAGTAAAAATATGTATAAGTTAGAATATGTACAAGTTAGAATATGTACAAGTTAGAATATGTGCAAGTTAGAATATTATATGTACAAGTTAGAATATGTACAAGTTAGAATATGTACAAGTTAGAATATGTACAAGTTAGAGTCTGCTATATTCTAGTCAATAAATTGTCGAGATTTACACGATGTTCCTTCTGAAGGAGAAACTTCACGTAGTCAATTAGCAAACTCATCTTCCCGGTTGAATTTTGCTCAACCGGAAACTTTTTTCCAGCTGAGCCACCATTTAATTGAATTTTCTTCCGAAGAACTAAATTTTAATAGAACTTATAAAAAGTCGGTGGATTTCAGGTCTTCCGTAAAAGGGGGAGATCTGAGGCTGGGAGATTCGGACATGAATTTTTATATTAGGCTTATGTTGTAGCGAGTTTATTTAATGCTAGATTTGATGCCAGTCGCATATATGAATATCTCAGTCTCATTAATCAGATTTTATGGTAACGGTTAGGCTTGAGCTTTACACGAGTATAGTTTTAGCCTATACTTATCTCTTCAACTTCATGTTCACATCAGTATGAGCACAAAAAATCCATTTTGAAAATAAATTTCCCTTTTCATTTTATAAAATTAAAATTTTTATCATATGAAGAGCGAAAGTTATATTAATTATAAAATTATTTCCTCGCACACCTGACGGCATTGAATTGAATTAATTTCTTGATCATCGAAACTCGAGTCAAAAATAAATGCAAGTTCGAGACAATCGTGCAGATTGGTTCAGCAATCAGGAACAATATCGCAATAAAAACGTGCTCAAGGATACGGCCATGAATTTAATCAGCATCTTGCGCGGTTGTGAGAAAATCTCATAATATTATTTTCTGGAAGACGTAGTGTTTCCGCACTGAGAGAAGCAGTGAACAATACAGCGTGAGTGCAGTGTCTAAAACTTCAATAGCTTGTAAATAATCAGTCTGAATGTAAATTACTCTGCTTGAACTTTGTCTGCATTCACTTCGCCTACAATAATCACTTGGCATGCATGCAATCACTCTCCATGTAAAAAATCCACTCTGCGTGCGCGTGGATGACTGTAACAAGTCCTCATGTTCCCCCTCCCCCACGTGGATGACTGTAACACGTCCTCATGTTCCCCCTCCATCACGTGGATGACTGTAACACGTCCTCATGTTCCCCCTCCCCCACGTGGATGACTGTAACACGTCCTCATGTTCCCCCCTCCCCCACGTGGATGACTGTAACACGTCCTCATGTTCCCCCTCCCTCACGTGGATGACTGTAACGATTCAAACATAATTGAAAATGTCACCCACCTGGCGGACAATGCAATCTTGATTGCATCTTTGTTTATTGATGAAATCTAAATACTTGATTGGTTCCATTTACAGCGGTGAATTTCCTCGTTTAAACTATGGAATTGTCAAAACTTTCGTATCGTATGTCTTCGCTAGGTGGCTCGAGTTCCGTTACTAATTATGAGTAGGTTGAGCGCGATAATTGATAGTATTCATAATTTATTTAGGTTGTTAATCGAATAAGTAATTAGACCCTCGTCTGAATAATTAGTAATTAGGCCCTCGAGTTTTCGTCTGAATTTATCAATTATTGATGCCCTCTTCTTAGGAAAATTTTTCCCACCATCATTAGTTTTTGTTGTTCATTAGCGATTACAATTAGTTCATTTTCGTCTTTTAGTTTATATTGTATTCAGTTCGTCGTATTCAGTTCCGTAGTTTAAGTAGCAGTCGATTTCTCCAGGTTCCATTCATTCATTACCGAGCATTTAATTGAATCACGCAACCTATCATGTTAAAATATCGATTATTCATAAACGAGCCTCCGCCCAGGAAACATAGCCTACTTAATCCGCCTAATTTTCAACTTGAGCAGGCATAGCAGCACATGTGCATTAGATTTTAACTATAAGGAGCTTCCTAAGTTTCCTTTTTTTTTGTTTTCCCCCCTATCGTTTTGTTTGTGTAAATCATGCTAGCTATTCTTCACTTAATTTGCGCTCTGCAACTACAATTTTACGGTACTCCAGATAAATTTGATCAATCACTTAATCACGCTTAATTATTGATCGCCTAAATTTAAACGGCATTGTAGGTTATAGTCTCTCGTATTACCTGTGAAATATCCTTATCTGTGACCGACGCTAAATTCTTCACTTTTCTCTACCCTCAACGCCAAGTCTTGCAAGTCCTTATCTATTCTTTTCAATGTTCAGTTTAGCGTGCCATCATTTAACTGATTTCCTCGCATTTCAAATTTACACACTTCCAATTAGCTGAATCACTGGCATGGATCCAAATATTAGGATCTGTACTTGTCTAAGTTCATACTTTTATTTTCATTTTATTCATAAGCTTATCATATCCCCTTTTATTGGTAGTTTTATCCCGTTAATTGGGGTACCTCTTTACCTCTGCCTTGCAGTGGAGTCTGCAATGCTGTGCCGTTAGGAATTTTTTTTTGTCAACCGTACAATTATTGCACCTTGCAAGATTTCATCCAAATAATCGGTAAACACTCACGCATTTGATTTTTATATTCCTGTTGAAGTCTGGACTCCGCAACCTACACTGAACCAGCTAATTATTTCCACGCTCTTAATAAACATTAACAGATTTTCTTCCCGCTTCATTTCATTCAATCGTGTGAGACAATAAATGCAATAATTTACTAAAATGATGTTGTAACTATGAACATATTTAGATAAAAGTGACAATAATAGTAATAATTCACTAAAATGGTGTTGTAATTTTAAACATATTTAGATAAAGGTGACAATAAAAGTAATAATTCACTAAAATGATGTTGTAATAATTATTATGAACACATTTATATAAGATTTCCCTGCATGAGGTCATGGATTACGAGTCGAGTAACAGGGCCAAACTTTTGCACCAGAAAGGGAGAATATACAAATTTATTCAAGTTTATTGATTTCCATGAATTATTTTCATTGCAATTGTTCTACTTATGAAAATGTGGGCAATGTAAATGAACATAGGCATAGTACTATTCTAAAATCGTGATGTATAACTGAAAATATAAGTCAAATAAACTCTGAATATTGCAGGACTTTTTGAATTCGCTTCATTGCGACTTGAAAACTTTTGGGAGAAATGGCGATTGCATTTGCTGATGTGAAAGAATGCGATTTGTTCATTGTTAATTTAATAAATAATATATAAATCCATTAATCACGTTCGTTCAATAACTCAAATTGGTTTACATTCGATCCTCTGGCTAATGCTGTGCCAAGGAAATTGAAAATATTATTGGACACAAATATATCGTTTTATAACAATGACACCATATTTTTATAACAATATCATTGGTCACCAATATATCGTTTTATAACAACGTCACCATCTTTTTATAACAATATCATTGGTCACCAATATATCGTTTATAACAGTGACACCATCTTTTTATAACAATGGTCACCAATATATCGTTTTATAACAACGTCACCATCTTTTTATAACAATATCATTGGTCACCAATATATCGTTTATAACAGTGACACCATCTTTTTATAACAATATCATTGGTCATCAATATATAGTTTTATATTAAGAATACATCTTTTATAACAATGTCATTGGTCATCAATATATCGTTTTATAACAATATCATTGGACACCAATATATCGTTTCATAACAATATCATTGGTCATCAATATATCGTTTTATAACAATATCATTGGTCATCAATATATCGTTTTATAACAATATCATTGGACACCAATATATCGTTTCATAACAATATCATTGGACAGCAATATATCGTTTATAACAATATTATTCGACACCAATATATCGTTTCATAACAATATCATTGGACAGCAATATATAGTTTATAACAATATTATTCGACACCAATATATCGTTTCATAACAATATCATTCGACACCAATATATCGTTTTATAGCAATATCATTGGTCAAAAATATGTCGTTTTATAACAATCGTATAAACGATTTGCCTCGATCACGCCTAGTACAGCTCACTAGCTGTAGCATGCAGTAAGCCTGTGACGCGTATTTCTCGAAGTAACTTTAGTGCGAGTACGCAGTTTTATGAAGGATAACGGCTGCATGTCCGCACATTCCATTATTTGCTGTAGCTAGTAAAGTAGCGCTGCAGCGCTACTCTGATTTGTTATCATTAGTGTCGTGTATATGTCCACGTTCATATATTTGAGCAATTGGTAATTCTTCAATGCAAAGTTATTTAACGCACCATCCTGTTTATTTGGGACAAAAATAAGCTATACATTTTGATGTTTGTATTATTAGGGACTTTATTGAAGTCATGTTCATTTATAATTAGTACGTGCACATCACGAAGATTTGTTTGTATTGATTTTCCGATTTTATCCCCGCGGTTCGACCGAGAAAAAATGAGATTCAACTAAGTTTATTTTTCAAGTGTTCCTGCCTGGCCTGTTTGTGGTGGATTTTATTATTCTAAATAGGATACTAATTCAGCGTAGGTGGATGGACTCCTTCCAAAACGAAATAATCAGAACGAACAGCGACGAACTGTTGACCTATAAGTATAGGATTCACCAATTCCAATCAACGGATAAAATCTGAATTATTTCCTACAGAAGGCCTTTTTGTCCTGCGTTCTATCAGTTTTTGACCGACGTCTCGTGGATTATCAACGGAAATAAGTGACATCCTGACGTGCTATTAGTTGCTCGCTATACAAATACGCATTCCAACACGTTGCTGGCATGACCAACACAATTGATTGTCGTTATTTCAGCGTTGTGATTGTTCACCGTGCACGAAGTAAGAGGATAAACTAAGTTTAAATGCGAAGGAATCTTTGATCAAAATCTCTGACTAGCATAGCTGCTTATGAAAAAGGAGGTTTAAGCTTGTAAATGTGTTCTAAATTAAATTGAAATGTTATCGTACAAAAATGAGGTATGTATGATTATGAAAGTTTCTTGATTACTTGATATGTGCAAACTCTCTTAGTTTTGAAGAACTGGTTATCGTATGTTTGCAGACCTTCTACCTTGCACATTTCAATCCATCGATCACTTGAATTTCAGCGATGTACTTCAATTACTGCTCTGTTGTGCAACTAATTGTAAATTGCGTAACAGCGTTCGCTATATGATTGTTGCGTAGCGCCGAGATTCGCAGTGATCCATGTTTGCCAGATTTGCGAGCAATGTTTGAAATGCGATAATATCGCCACGTCGTGTGCGTATTGTCACGTCGTGTGCGTATTGTTACGTCGTGTGCGTATTGTCACGTCGTGTGCGTATTGTCACGTCGTGTGCGTATTGTCACGTCGTGTGCGTATTGTCAAGTCGTGTGCGTATTGCCACGTAGTGTGCGTATTGTCACGTCGTGTGCGTATTGTCACGTCGTGTGCGTATTGTCACGTCGTGTGCGTATTGTCACGTCGTGTGCGTATTGTCACGTCGTGTGCGTATTGTAACGTCGTGTTCGAATGGCCACGGCATGCACATACTGCCACGTTGGCCGGTGATGACGCGATCTCTAATTCCTATTTATTATATAACTTGTAGATCGTTCATTATAAGGAACTTCCCCTCTACCGTTGCTCGGTGCTGTGTGGATACAAACGCACGATGTTGGGTCTTAAGTCTCCAAGTCTTGAGTCTCCAAGTCTAATACTGAAGTTTACCTATTTTATGTGTTGTTCTCTCCGATAAATTGAGAGCTTCATTGTTTCAGGATATACGTTACTAACTCAGCGCAACTCGCGAAGTTGATCAACACAATTTGTTGTTATAAACGTAGAGGTTATTTGGTTGTCCGCTATTCATGGCCGATTCGTATTGCCAGAGGCAGATGAAATGTGATATTTTTTGGTGATATAAGCTATAAACGGTATAATAGATTTGCTACAAACTGGCAAACATGCCCAGTAGAATATTTATTCAAAATCATTTATTTTTATGACAATAAAGCAATGACCTATTTGTAGTAAGCTTAGTACCGTAGCAAGGTTAGTAATTCTATCCTGAAAATAATTTTTCTTTTGTGACGAAAATTATCGTTAACCTGTGGCTACCGATATCGTGGTAAGCAGCTTCGTTGTTTAATGCGCATTCTTTTAATCGACGAGTCCAAAATGATTATCCAAGATAGAAGAATTAATTGATATTTTTAATGATTGTCAAATGAAAGTAATTAGTTAAGATATAATTGCTGGGCTGTCTTGTTCTGAGCTGTCAGTTATTGTTATTGCTGTTAAGGGTGGGCATGTGGTGGATGATATCAAGTGATTTATGATGCACATTTGTATGGTTTTTCTGAAGCCAAGTCTCAAGTTTTTCCTCGGAGAAGTTGCAGCACGTTACCGGAGTGTCGAGACATGCCTGTGACTGTCATTTGTTTGTTTGACAATAAAGTATTAACTATGCTATAAGTCTGTTTTTTTACATTAAATAAGAAAAGTCTTTAAAGAAAAAGAAAAAGTCTTCTATTAATAATAGAATTTTTTCATTTAATAAATAAGAATAATAATTTTAAAAAATAATAATAATTGTAATAAATAATAATAATAATTGCAATAAATAATAATGAGAATTTTAATAAATAGCATAAATAGCAATAATAATTTTCATTTAATAAATAATGGAAGTCTCTTCATTGAATAATAGCGGTCTCTAAGTTTGTCTTTTTTGACATTGAATAAGAGAAGGCAAACAATAGGAGAAGTGGTAATCCTCGTTATTTTGTTTTTATGAACGTTTAGAATTCACATTCAAGAGTTTGGATTTGTGGAATCGTCTTTTACTATACAAGCGTTTATTGAGGTCCAAGAAAAGTACTTAATGTATAGCTAGCTGGACGGACCTGGGTGACTTAAGCAATATAACTCTAGGGCGAGGCAAACAATAATATAATTGCAGTTGGCAGAGTTTTCATTATACCCCTGCACTGACGCCGCTAATAGGCATGGCCGTCAACAATTAAGCAGCAATTTATGACTTCATGGCAATCGACAGCAATAATATACCTGCCATCTATAACATCACGAACAATGACAGCTGAAAAAGCCGCTCATTGAGGCCGGTATAAGCCAAATTCCGAGAGATAGGCAACGATGTATAGCAGTTCTTCTGTGGCTTCTATGACTCGTGTCCTACGATTAGAAACATATTAGGACGATTCGTGTCCTAATATGTTTTTCTTTATAAGTTAATGACGTAATTAATCTTAGTTGTATTTTCCTTTTCACAGCAGTGTTGTTAATTTAAAAATTTCGTTCATTTCGATTTATTTATCCTACAATGTCCGTGAGAATAAAGTGTACATGTGACTGGTATTTATGCAGTATTGGAACGTTCTGCGCTGGAGTACTGTAACTTCCTGCCCTGATGTAACGTAATTCACTGTTGTGACGTATTATAGCGTACGTTATAACATTCAAGCAGCGCATTATTGAAACCGCTGATTTTGGAGGAAATTGACGGTGTGGCTCCCCAAGCTTTAGAGGCTCTCTAACTTTTATTCTCATTCCCTACTCTGGAAATGCCAGTTTTTTTACATCCTCCCCGCCTCAATAGAACGAAAAATATTACACCAATTCATTTGGACATTCTATTAATGTTTCCTTAATATTTCCTGAAGCCTTATAGCTAGGACCATGGATTGAGGAGAATTTAAAGAAAGAAAAATAACGGTAAATTTATTTCCTTATTTTATGAACCAATTACAGATGGTGAGACTACGGTATTCAGATGAGCAATCTCGTAAAATGTATATAAAGCATAAAAAACTCCAAAGATGCTTGTTACATTATTACAATTTTATTTAGGGGAGCATTGATGAGACGGATTGAAGTGTTGCAGTGGAGACCCATCCCACTCACCCGTTACACGTTAACATTACACTTAACCCGTCGCAATGATCTAGCCCGCTAACCTGTCACACTCATCCATTACACTGAACCGCCCCATTCCCCCGTAACACTACACTATTACACTGACCCGTCCCTCTGGTCCATTGTAATGACTCGTCTCACTGAGCCGTTGTATTAATCCATAACACTGACCCACCCCACTGAACCGTCCCACTGACCCGTTGCACTAATCAATTACATTGACCCGTCCCTCTGATCTGACCCATTACAATGACCCGTCCCACTGACCCGTTCCAATGTTCAGAGAGTATAGAGTCGGCGTGCTCACTACGCTACCATTCCAAATTTTAAGTGTTTGAAGCGCCTTTAGATATGAAAATGTTAAGTAAGCAATGTAGAAAATGCGGCTCTGTTAGACTTCATACCAGTTCCGTTAAGTTTCTTACGCTAAAATTATTCGGTAAACAAACGTCATCGCAATGAGACCAAAATATAACAATGTCGAAGGTAAAATTGCTCTCTCTTACTCAAAGAATCTACTACTGGTCGCGAACTTGCAACCTCCTGCATCAATCATGCCCTTCTTAACCATTCGGCCGCCCACCATTTAATGGCTTAATCTCGAGTCCAAATGGCAAACCGCCTCAGCCGCCCACCATTTATTGGTTTAATCTCCAGTCCTAATGGCAAACCGCCTCAGCCGCCCATCATTTAATGGCTCAATCTCCAGTCTAAATGGCAAACCGCCTCAGCCGCCCACCATTTATTGGTTTAATCTCCAGTCCTAATGGCAATCCGCCTCAGCCGCCCATCATTTAATGGCTCAATCTCCAGTCTAAATGGCAAACCGCCTCAGCCGCCCACCATTTATTGGTTTAATCTCCAGTCCTAATGGCAATCCGCCTCAGTCACCTGCCATTTAATGGCTCAACCTTCAGTCCAAATGGCAATCCGCCTCAGTCACCTGCCATTTAATGGCTCAACCTTCAGTCCAAATGGCAATCCGCCTCAGCCGCCCGCCGTTTAAAGGCTCTATTTCTAGTCCAAATGGCAAACGGCCTCAGCATATGGACCTCGGCAAACCGCAAACGATTAGTTGAATAACTCGCTCCAAACAAAGTTCTGGCTGTTCAATTATCCAATGGGGTATCGTGGCCGGCGGGTATCGTACAAGCTGTTCGCGTCGTGGCCGCCACAAGCTGCTCGCGTCGTGGCCGCCACAAGCTGCCAGCGTCGTGGCCGCCACAAGCTGCCAGCGTCGTGGCCGCCACAAGCTGCCAGCGTCGTGGCCGCCACAAGCTGCCAGCGTCGTGGCCGCCACAAGCTGCCAGCGTCGTGGCCGCCACAAGCTGCCAGCGTCGTGGCCGCCACAAGCTGCCAGCGTCGTGGCCGCCACAAGCTGCCAGCGTCGTGGCCGCCACAAGCTGCCAGCGTCGTGGCCGCCACAAGCTGCCAGCGTCGTGGCCGCCACAAGCTGCCAGCGTCGTGGCCGCCACAAGCTGCCAGCGTCGTGGCCGCCACAAGCTGCCAGCGTCGTGGCCGCCACAAGCTGCCAGCGTCGTGGCCGCCACAAGCTGCCAGCGTCGTGGCCGCCACAAGCTGCCAGCGTCGTGGCCGCCACAAGCTGCCAGCGTCGTGGCCGCCACAAGCTGCCAGCGTCGTGGCCGCCACAAGCTGCCAGCGTCGTGGCCGCCACAAGCTGCCAGCGTCGTGGCCGCCACAAGCTGCCAGCGTCGTGGCCGCCACAAGCTGCCAGCGTCGTGGCCGCCACAAGCTGCCAGCGTCGTGGCCGCCACAAGCTGCCAGCGTTGTGGCCGCCACAAGCTGCTCGCATCGTGGCCGCCACAAGCTGCTCGCGTTGTGGCCGCCACAAGCTGTTCGCGTTGTGGCCGCCACAAGCTGCCAGCGTCGTGGCCGCCACAAGCTGTTCGCCTCGGTAATCGCCGGTCCTGAACTCGGCATGCACGCTGCATAATTGAGTGGGAGTTTGTGCATGGACTGTGTGTACCCTCGTCCCTAATTGCCCTTATAATTGCTTGAGAGTTTGCCCTCGCACTGCCAGAGGGAGTCTGAGGGTAGCCATGCCCGTTTGCGTTGTTTTGGAAATATCTCGCTGAATAAATCCATCAAAATATAACTTCATGAACGTAAAAGGTGTTTACGATTTGCATGCCTAAAAATTTTCACTTTAAATACTGTATTCGGAGTCTCCTTAGTTTATTTTAAGTTTTTCTCGTGTTTTGTCAGCTCATTTTACTTGTATTGTGCGCTATTCTCACTTCCGAAATTTGAATACGTATTTGTTTCTTATTATAACAGGAATAATATAATTTTGTTCCTTCTTATGCTCGTGAGGCGAAACACTTTGATACATTTATTTTTCTTACACTGATACTATAACTTGATATTTAAAAATTGCAGTAAATATTTTTATATACTTATTATATTAAAAAGCGTCAAGAGTACAAGGCTCTGCAATGTTATTTGTACGCACAGATTACCACCTGTTCGGTCGAATTTCTCGCTTAAAGTCTCAAGTTATGATTCCCTGTCATTAATTGGACCGCAAGCTCGAGTCATAGTCTAAAAATATTAATGAACTTAATACCCCTTAATTACCTGACACTCTTCCTTTAATTATAAGGACGTTCGTTGTGACGCCAGCCCTCACATTTACTTATCGCTTTCTACCCTCAAATATTCCCTTAATTATGAGGGTAGAGTAGCCCTCGGCGACAGCTTCTCGTCCATCTGCTAAATTACGTTAATTTATGGCTGTAATTACAATTTAATTGCGCAGCTTCATCTCCTATTTCAATAATTAACATGTAGAATCAATATCACTGACTTTGAATGAAATTCATAGTTTATAAATGACGTGTTTGTCACTCATCCTGCAATTATAAGTGACGCATTCTTGTTTATGAATCGTGAAAACGTTATTAATGACTCACTCTCAGTTATGACTTAATGACTAGTTTATAGTTATTCTAACGACTATTCATTATCTTCGTCATTAATATTGTCACGGATAGGTAGCCCTAACAGATTTTCTACATTCGGTGGCAATTATTCCTTACATATTTTTAGGGATCGTTATTTTTAATTAAATAATTCTGAACAAGTTTACTATAAGCCTATGTTAATAACTAACCCATTAACCTAACCTATGAAACTTTCTATAGGCAATAACATAGTGAATAACGTTGAGAGCGTGCCGTCTCTTGCAGCACGTAGTGACGGTACGTGCTGGGCTACGTCACGGAGCGGGCGTGTGGAGCGACGTGCCCGTACACGTCGACGTGATCGACGTGAACGACAACGCACCGCACTTCGTGACGACGTTGTACGAAGCCCAGATTACAGAGGAGGACGACAGACATCTGCCCAGACGTCTGCTTACGGTGAGGCACGATGTACGGTGAGTTGCGATACTGGTATCGCTGTTCGCGGTAAATAAAGTTACTGGTATCGCTGTTCGCGGTAAATAAAGTTACTGGTATCGCTGTTCGCGGTAAATAATGTTACTGGTATCGTTTTTTACTGTGATGAAAGTCACAGTAATCACTGTTAATTGTAAGAGTGATTAAAGTGACTCTTGAGTCCAGATTATGTGCACATTGGACGTAGCTGTCGTCACTGCTTATAGTTAAATAAATTTCTTAAATTGTAACTTTAACATTTTCAACTTATCTTGTGTTTTAATTGGATGACAGTCCTGGCTTAAAATAATGCTCGCTTCTGTATTAATTTAATAACTGATCTGTTACCTAATAATAATATAATTCTGTGTCTCAGATATTTTATTAAGTGAAAACTTTTTAACGAGGAAAGTATCGGCTCACAGGTGCAAGCTATCGATCAAGACGAGGGTAAATGGGGGACCATAACCTACTCTCTGTCGTTGCTACCTGACGAGGAAGACCCATCGGCGGGAGGAGACGTGCCGTCCTTCATGTCGCAAGTCCACACGTCCCTCACTCACATGTCTCTAGCACACAGTCCCCCCTCACACATGAAATCCTTCGTATCCAAAAATCCAAATATTGCCGACAAATTTTCAGATCCGACAAAAACTTCGTTGCCATTTCTTCTGAACGCCTCCCAAGATTCGCTAGAACCTAAACTAGCTTCGAGCGGTCGTAGTCGCGATGACAACGAATATTCCGGTCGGCGATCCCGACGATACCAGATGAAGAAAGTGGCCATGAATACCATAGCGAACGCTCGTGATATGCACTATGGGAACCTAAGTCGCAACTCTACACAAGAAGCGTTTCAAAGTCGCGGACCATCACGACCCGGTCGGCAATCTTCTAGAGCAGCTCGTGTCGTCAGAGAGGACGACTCAGCAAACGCCTTGTGGCAATCCAGGTTGAAAAGATACTATCACAGGCAGGCAAAATTACGGGGATTTGCTTCTGGAGTGCGTCCAAATGTGAGCTGGAATGGTTCCTGGAGTGCAGCCGAATCGTTGAGCAGTTTACGCGGAGGGAATTTGTCGCCGCGTTTTGCAAGGAACGAGTCGGTGGTCTGGACTTCTGGCGACCCGAAGCCTGCCTTCATGATCGATCCTTCGACCGGGGATCTCAGCGTGCTTACGGTAAGAAAATGTGGGTCATCTGTGAATTTCTTAATTTAATTTATTATTCTTCAAATACCATATGAAAATTACACCTTTTTAGCCCTGTTACACATACTACACTAAACGACATTTTATCCGGACGACAGAGGACATTTTATCCAGCAGGGTTCTTTGTTGTTTAGCATTCTGTTTCGCCCCAAAATCAATCCTATAAATATAATTTTTCACCAACGTATTTCCATAGGCTTGGATCCCTCAAAAAATATTAAAACTATGACGACACAATTTGACTGTGACAAGAATATCGACATAAACATCAAAATTTTTAAAATTTATATCCAAGCTAAATTTAAAATTTTAGGAAGTATCCGGTGCTTACTCGCCGTAACCGAGCTGCGGCCGGCTAAGCCCTTGGCAAACTCTGCCCTCCATGTAGTCCACAAGACCATTAGCGAATTACCTTCCTTGCATTATTCCAGCCCGAAATATTCATGTAATTGACACAGCAGAGTGTCGAACTCGAGTCATGGCGCTGCACTCGCTGTCCAATACTACAATTACTGCAAGATTGAAAGTCACCCGCGGCGTATGAGCGGCCGTGCTAAACCCCACAGTTGTCCGACCGTAGTAAGACGAAATTTTTCATAGTGAGCTGCAAAACCATGAAATGTTCGTTACCGAGGACATTCATTTGATGATCAACACTACGCAATGTCGATCCTTATGGTCCAGTGACCATTTTTTTCTGCTTGGATGTCTTGGAAGTAAGCCTTTGTCCCGACGATGACTCATACCCGCATGTGACTTCAGAAGGGCGATACACTTTTTGCTTTAGCGTGGGTCATCCTGACCCAATTATTCTTAACAAAAGGGCGTACCAGAGCAGCGTTTGGTTAAGACCAGTGCTGTTGATAAAAAATTCTCATAATTTGTACAATATGACCCATTAATTTCTCTGAGTATAGCCACATAATACTTCCATTAAACCCCTCTAACACTTCGATCTCGCTAATGTAATCTTGCTATTGCATTGACTTTATTTCGTGAGGAATGATGCATCTATAATGTTTTTTCGTATTTTAGATTTAAACAATTTAAATTCTGCACATACTGCATAAGTTTTAAACGTCTTTTAGTATTGCTATGATTGTTTGAAAAATTATACTACTAGACATAAATATCGCTACATATTTGAACTGAATTAATATTACAATTTACAACACAACTACAGCACCGTTCACTTGCATTCCCCCTTCCCCTGAGTATTTTTATTCTGACGAGATCATTTCCTGAGCGCAACCCTCCCAAAAACTCCCTCTAATTTGAAAAGTTTTCTTTTTTAGAGGAAACTTTTACTTCATTGTTATTAAAATAATACGCGAGCTGGTCGACTCTATCGAGGCAGTTTAACGCTGGAACTCGAACGTCGCTGACTGAGACTCGGTGAGTGATCTGTTTTGAACGTTGCTGACTGAGACAGTCAGTTAAGTGACGTTAAATCGTAAACTGTAACTGACAATTTCATTCATTATCTTGTTAGCTGTATAGCTTCTGTTATTCTCGAGGCTTCTCGATCAAGACTTGACACCTGTTATCGGTACCTGTCTTGCTTCGCCGCACGCGAATAACCTTTACTGGCATTGCCTGACATTTAACTTCAATTAGAATTGAACATACTTGATATTAGGTTTGTATATAAGGTCAGACGTAACGCAACATTGATGACATCTTCGATGCCCCGTCTTTTATTTATAATTCGCGGAGTTACGTGATTTATCATTGACTAAGAGGATGATGTGTATTTATGATGACAACCAGTAAGATGCTTTTACGATGGAATGATGTGTAACAATGATGTGTTGCAATGATGCCTGACGATGATGTACCGTCATCCTGGAAATAAAAAGTATCAGAATACATCGAGGCGTATTACTCCTTTGGGATTCATTCCAGCCGACACGCTTCGCGGAGTTCATTTGTTGCTGAACAAGTCAGGCGTAATTTGTGCCGACGCTCGTGTAGATGGAACGGTCTTGGAAAACTGGAACACTGGCAGCTCGTTATTAAAATTATTTTTATAGTAACTACTCGGCATATTTTAGTATATTGGACTTTAGAATGCATTGTTTCTGTTATTACAAAGCTAACAGAGAAGAGGCTTTTCTAGTCACTCAAGTAGAAGTGCGGCACTTGATTTATATTATAGTTCCTTGTAAATAGAGTTGAATGCAGTGGGTAAGAAAATGGTTTATTCGATAGTTTTGGTTCTAATTAAATACCGAATGCTGGTTCCTGACGAAATTCTATTTTAGCAAACATTTTTCGTCAAACAATTAGTTGGAATGAAGCCACTCCCCCGTAATTTTGGAGATTTATTTAATATTAAAGCCTTTATTGTAATTTAACGCAATATTAACGCCGCCATTATTATAAGAATAAGTGAAAATCTTTGTTCGTAGTTTCGATGTGAGCTTTGAGCAGATGCTTTAATTACATTCAATAGTTCCTGGCGAATCATTTTTATGTTTCTGAAACTTCAAACTTCCTGCAAACACGCGGATATTAATTTTTTCCATCAAATTTTTAAATGGAAGTCTAGGAACAGACTATAATAAGACTTACACGACAACGATGTTCGTTTTTCTGATCGTTTACTGCGTTGTTGGCGATACATGGACCTCTGTCTTGCTGGAATTTTGAAATCGCGTCGCCATTGCAGTCTAAAAGCACTGCGTGAACTATTGTCTGAAAATACGTCTCTCTCATATAATTAATCCACTTCTCAGTGAATTGGTTTCACTTCTGCGACCATATCCCAGGGAAGCTTTCCAAATAAAGGCCATATTTCCAAATAAAGGCCGTATTCGACTAGTAGCTTGTTTCTGTCTTAACTAGATTTTGGTTTTGTCTCCGTAAACATTTCCTTCCTAGATCTCATCCCACTCCTTTCGACTCGTTTCTGCAAACTTTATGCGATTTTACGCGTATTAGTTTTTTCTTATGATCCCTTGAACCGTCCCTGATCACTTGAACCGTCCTGGGTTGCGTGAAGACTCGTCAACGGTGTTGTCACTTAACTCAGTCGTACTGTCCTTTTAATCGAGCCTCGAATTACAGCTTAACTACGCACCGAGCTATCACTTGTCCAGCTGTCGTGGCCGCTGAACGTTAACAATCTCATCATCTGAAGTTTGCTGACGTTTGAGTACTCTTGCATTTTCAAACAATAGCTTAACACATCCTAGGATCTGAGTATCTAAGCAAAATCTCGTTATGACTTGCAATACGTAATCTAATATCGTGCATTCATTTTCATCTTCAAATCATATGCACCTTTTATCAATAAACCAAGACCTTATTATGAACTTAATAACTTTAATGGCATTGACTATGAGGTCGGCTTAGGAACGACCTCTAAGTTATTGAAGCGAGAAACCTTGTAGTTATTTTCTTGCGAGGGCAGCTGTGGTTTATGAAGCTCTCTTATTTATTGCTCGCTTTTATTGCATTCAGCGCGCCCAAGGAATTGCGATTTTTTCATTATTTTAAACTAGACTTATTGGACGTTATCCCGGAGACCTTTCCGGTGCTTTTAATCTGCGCCATATTTATGTGTAAGATCTACTGCCTCTGAAGTAATCTGCTAAATTACTCAAAATATTTTCGCCTCTAAAATCTTATCGTGTTACAGTTCAGGGATTATCGTGTTACATGTAGTTCAGGGATTTAGATTTACAGCAGAATCTCAGTTTGACAACTGCAATGAATTACAATGCAATATTTTTGTACAGGATTAAAATTTAAAGAATGAACAAAATTACAGTTTAACATTACTGCACAGAAGCACAATACAAAATTACTCAAATGAAGTACGGTTAAACATAACTGCACAGAATCACAGTTCGACATCACTGCAGAGTATCAGTGTACCGTTACTGTACAGTGTACAGTTACTGTGCAGTGTACCGTTACTGTGCAGTGTACAGTTACTGTGCAGTGTACCGTTACTGTGCAGTGTACAGTTACTGTGCAGTGTACCGTTACTGTGCAATGTACCGTTACTGTGCAGTGTACCTTTACTGTACAGTGTACCGTTACTGTACAGTGTACCGTTACTGTACATTGTACCGTTACTGTATAGTGTACCGTTACTGTACAGTGTACCGTTGCTGTACATTGTACCGTTACTGTACAGTGTACCGTTACTGTACATTGTACCGTTACTGTACAGTGTACCGTTACTGTACAGTGTACAGCTACTGTACAGTGTACAGTTACTGTACAGTGTACCGTTACTGTACAGTGTACCGTTACTGTGCAGTGTACCGTTACTGTGCAGTGTACCTTTACTGTATAGTGTACCGTTACTGTACAATGTACCGTTACTGTACAGTGTACCGTTAATGTACATTGTACATTTGTACCCATACAGTACAGTGTTCCGTTACTGTACATTGTACCGTAACTGTAAAACATAAAGTTACGTTACAGCCGTTGGACCGTGACCCTCCTGATGGCCGTTCATCGTACCGCCTCAAAGTTACGGCCAGCGACGGTCAATCGGCGGCCGTTGCCATGGTGGTCATCAACGTTAAAGACATCAACGACAACGCGCCTGTTTTCCCCGCCCCTGTTGTCCACGTGTCTGTTGTCGAGAACTCCCCAGTTGGTGAGGATTATTTTCAATTTTTTCCTTCTTATATTTTCATTGTGATCATAATAATTGATAATATAAATTAATATAAAAATTCTGTAAATTAATAGAATTAATTCTACTAATAATTAGATTGATAATAAAATTTAATTGCTTTATTCGTTCGGCTGATATATTGTAGTATTTGCTCTATTAAACTTGAAGGATTTGAACTGGAAATTGTATGTTTGAACTTGTAAAGTATATCTGTTTGGGTGGCCAGAAGTTGCTCAGTTTCTTCATGGAAAAATCCTGTTCCTTGTCTAGTTTGATTTGCGGCCGAAGACAAAAGAATTCTTTTCTTGCCAGGGACTTGGTAGCGCCTTATTGTTCTCAAGCGAGAACTTTGCCTGCTATCTTATCAAGTCTCTTTTTCTTGTTGTTTTTTGAACATATAATTGTTGTTATTTTCGTTCATAGATACATTTCAGTTCGTCAATTTTGATTTGTACCGTGGTATTACTTCCTGTATTATTTTATTTGCTGGAAATTTTCCTGTCAATTTTTATTTAATTCTCACTGAATTCACAGTTGTAACTTGAGTTCTATTAAAATATTTCAACGTTTGATAGCAAATATTCTGCTTTATTTAAGGTAACGACTTAACCTCGATATAAAAAATAAGTTACGTCGTCCAGGATCCGTGGTCTCTGTGGTGACAGCAGACGACCATGACGACGTCACGGAGGGCGGGAACGCTCGAGTGACGTACTTCCTTCAGGAGAACGCAATCGACGCGACGTCGGGGGAGCCTTTGTTCGCAGTGGATGCCGTCAACGGGACCATCCAGACCCGCGGGCCCCCCCTCGACAGGGAGAAGACCGAGAGATACGCCTTGGTGCTGGTGGCCCGGGACGGAGGAGGCCTTGAGGGTGAGGCGTGGGTGCTGGTGGCCCGGGACGGAGGAGGCCTTGAGGGTGAGGCGCGGGTGCTGGTGGCCCGGGACGGAGGAGACCTTGAGGGTGAGACGCGGGTGCTGGTGGCCCGGGACGGAGGAGGCCTTGAGGGTGAGACGCGGGTGTTGGTGGCCCGGGACGGAGGAGGCCTTGAGGGTGAGACGCGGGTGCTGGTGGCCCGGGACGGAGGAGGCCTTGAGGGTGAGGCGTGGGTGTTGGTGGCCTGGGATGGAGGAGGCCTTGAGGGTGAGGCGGGGGAGCTGGTGGCCCGGGACGGAGGAGGCCTTGAGGGTAAGGGGCTGGTTTATTTGACGATTGAAATCCTAATTGATGTAATCAAATTAATTGATTGCTATTTATTTAAATTTATTCTTCCTGACTCGAAATTCTCGACAATATTTTTGGTATTCAAATAAAAAGAACTGTCCCCAAGTTCAAGAAGTTCTTTCGATTTAACTGAATTGACGGCCTGCTTCAACTTTTGATTAAGACAGCATCAAATGATGTTAATTACATTGTTTGCTCAATTTCTCACTATCTGATCTTCATTAATTGTTTTCTGAACTTTGCTGTTATAATCAAGGAACTTAGGTCGCAATTTCCATTCAAGTTGGGCAGTTCAGCATTCATATAATCGGCTCATTAATCGCAAGCTACGCACAAAAGACCTGCATTGTCCAGCGCCGGTCGCTAATTGGAAATTCTGCCGGGATGCGTCGTTCTGTGTCGCCTTTCAACATTAACCTTGTCATTCCTGCGATTTGTCGCCCTTCATCCCAACCCTTTCGAGAGTTAACAAGGAAGGGGTTAACAATGAAAGTGATACCAGAAACGAGTTAACTTTGATAAAAGTTAGACTAGAAGGAAGTTATCATAGGAGAAGGATAGCTTATAAGAATGTTATCTTAGTATAGGTTACCCTAGGAAAAGGTTAACTGAGAAGATGAACGCAGACAGGTGAATCAAAGGTAAACGATGATTTGATCACGGAAAGGAATTGCTCGATAGCGGTGGAAAGCGCTAACACCAAAGGATTAACAGGGACGGATAATTATTTAGATAGTGGACAATGAAATGTTCAAAAGCAGAACTTTGGAGATGAACCAAAAGTTAAATTCCTCACCGAGGGCTGCGCTGCAACAATTGACCCGCATCGAAACTGAGGGCGACTGAGGGTACTTTCCCTCAGCGTTAATTTCGTGCGATGGCACAGGTGACGTGATATTCGTGCCTCAGGTTCATGTGACGTGATATTCGTGTCCCAGGTTCCTATGACGTGATATTCGTGTCCCAGGTTCGTGCGAGGTGCTGGTGACGGTGGACGACGTGAACGACGTGTCGCCGCGGTGGACGAGGACGCGGTGGCTGCTGGAGGTGAAGGAGGGGCTGCCCTCAGGGTCCATCGTCGCGACCCTTACGTTCCGGGACCCTGACCTGACCAACCGCTTCGCTTTCCGGGTCAGTAATGTCACGGGGCAGTGATGTCACGGGGCAGTAATGTCACGGGGCAGTAATGTCACGGGGCAGTGATGTCACGGGGCAGTAATGTCACGGGGCAGTGATGTCACGGGGCAGCAATGTCACGGGGCAGCAATGTCACGGGGCAGTAATGTCACGGGGCAGTAATGTCACGGGCAGTAATGTCACGGGCCAGTAATGTTGTCACCTGTCAATATCATCGATATTGAATCAATTCCGAAATTCTTCTGTTCACTAACGGAACACTCTCATTATTTAACAGTCAAAAATATATTAAAGTTGTAAGTAATCATAAACTTGAAAAACTATGGAAACTTAAATTTTTCTGCACACATTCTATTGCTCCTCATTTATAAGTTTTCTTCGATATCTCTCATGAGAACCATCAACTTTGTTCCGGTGGGCGCCGGAGATCAAATATACTCGTATTATCTTTTTTTTGATTTTACATAATATTATCTGATGATGACTTATACAGTAAATAATTCATTTATTTGCATCTAACGAGCCTGATAAGCCTTTAAATTATCAAAAAGGATAATGCCACGAGTTTAGCCTCTATCATCGACCACTCGACCTGCGCTCGTCACTAGCAACCGTTACTGCCAACGCTGTGTCACGTTCGTTACTGCCAACGCTGTATCTCGTTCGTTACTGCCAACGCTGTATCGCGTTCGTTACTTCCAACGCTGTGTCGCGTTCGTTACTGCCAACGCTGTATTACGTTCGTTACAGCCAACGCTGTATCACGTTCGTTACTGCTAACGCTGTATCACGTTCGTTACTGCTGCCAACGCTGTATCGCGTTCGTTACTGCCAACGCTGTATCACGTTCGTTACTGCCAACGCTGTATCACGTTTGTTACAGCCAACGCTGTATGGTATTTTATTAACAACCTCTCAGTGATTAGTTCGAAGCATGATCAATTAATCAACAAGTAACTCCACTTAACATGTTTTATTGTAGCCAAAACATCACATCGTAATAGTCTATTGCAACTACACTCATTCATAAATATATATTTTTCATGAAGCAGCCTATGTTAAATTCTTTTGTAATTCAACGAAACCGGACTTTTAAATCATATACGTCTTATCGCCGGCCAACTAAACGGCTATATCAGGCCAGTTCTCAGGGGAGGAGGAGGAGGGGGGTCCTGGTGAGGGGGGTCCTGATGAGGGGGGGCGCTCGCTCCCCTGGGATCGCCACGCCTCAATAGCTTCCTGCGCTGAGCACACCTGAGGGACCGATTGTTGTGCCGGTGTGTTGTGCCATGTACAGTCGCTCTGTGTACAGTCGCTCTGTGTACAGTCGCTCTGTGTACAGTCGCGTTAAGTACATTTGTGTTGTGTGCAGTCACGCTGTGTGTAATGTATGAAGTTAACGTGCGTGAAGGCAGGAAATAACACGGCAGCACGGAACAGGCTTTATTGGAACCAACATAATGAACATCCAACGAGAACGAAGGCTTACGGAGCACGACTTCTACAACGTGCTTTATCTTGGCGGCAAATTATTAAGAATACAGGAAACTTGATATGCTACACTGTGCAAAATTGTGTTGTGTGCAATCGCAGCTGTGTACAGTCGCGTTGTGTACTGTCGCGCTGTATACAGTCGTGCTGTGCAAAATTGTGGTGTGTACAGTCGCACTGTGGACAGTCGCGCTATGTACAGTCGCACTGTGTACAGTCGCGCTGTGTACAGTCAAGCTGTGTAAAGTCGCACTGTGTACAGTCGCGCTGTGTACAGTCACGCTGTGTACAGTCAAGCTGTGTAAAGTCGCACTGTGTACAGTCGCACTGTGTACAGTCGCGCTCTGTACAGTCGCGCTGTGTACAGTCACGCTGTGTACAGTCGCGCTGTGTACAGTCGCGCTGTGTACACTTGATAAGTTATAACATCATAATCAGGACGTGATTGCAACTTTTCGTGCCCGCAACATAAGACACGTATTCAAGACGCTACCGTGCAATGAATATATATATATATTACTGCCAAATCGATATATATATTTTATTGACACGTATTCAAGACGCTAACGTGCAATGAATGGCTGTAAGGACCGTCAGCTCAATAGCCTAAATGCGTAAGGGAAATGCGTTTATTTTGAAAAGATAAGCTTATTTGATGATATGATTAATGGCAATCGATATTTTATTCGTTAATACATCATATTATATTATATAATATTATATTTTATTATATTTATATTATATTATATTATATTATATTATATTATATCAAATGACGCTGCTCCGAGAATCACTCTCTGCGACCACCACATTAGGCCATAATTATAGTTGCTAGAAGCTCAACTTATCGAGTGTATTACTAATGTGGGACACGTGTTTTTACTAAATGGGAAGTATTACTAATAAAGTATTACTAATATGGGACACGTGTTTTTACTAAATGGGAAGTATTACTAGTAAAGTATTACTAAATATGGGACACGTGTTTTATTACGGACACGTGTTTTATTAAGTGCACGCATTTTTTAACGGACGTAAGTTTTGTAACGACAGCGCATTGTGATACGTATACGTGTTTTATTATGTAAATGATTATTTTTTATAGCATTAATGCCATTTAACGCCGCCTCTCAAGTTGCAGTTTTTCTAGGCTTGGATAAATGATGTATCATAGTAAATTTCAAGAGAGCTGCATAACGATACGATTATATACTTCGCGTCAAAATACATATTTTTTCATGTAAACGACATTCTTTTGCCTAGTCAAATTCATCGGGGGTTTAAATTAATCGCGCGTAAATCCGACTTTTTCATCACTTGGGAAGTTGCATCAAACTTGTTTGGCTTAAATTGTTGAAAACTATAAGTTTTCTGACTCAGAATATTGAAAAATTCGACAACAGTGATACTTTGACTCATTACGCATTTTGTATACGGACGTATGTTATATAACGACCGCGCATTGTGATACGTACACGTGTTTTATTATGAAAAATATTTTACCGGACTTATGAGACACAATATGAATCGTTCCAACACGTTCAACTGATTCACAGCAGCAAGAAGAAAAACTCCAGTCGTACGATGTCGTACGACTGGATTAAAGAGAGAGTCGTACGATGTCGTACGTCTGGCTAAAATGGAGAGTCGTACGGTGTCGTACGTCTGGATAAAAGAGAGAGTCGTACGATGTCGTACGTCTGGATTAAAGAGAGAGGCGTACGATGTCGTACGTCTGGATTAAAGAGAGAGCCGTACGATGTCGTACGTCTGGATTAAAGAGAGAGTCGTACGATTTCGTAGGACCAGATTAAAGAGAGTCGTACGATTTCGTACGACTGGATTAAAGAGAATCGTACGATTTCGTAGGACCGGATTAAAGAGAGTCGTACGATTTCGTACGACTGGATTAAGGGAGAGTCGTACGATTTTGTACGACTGGATTAAAGAGAGAGTCGTACGATGTCGCATGACTGGATTAAAGGGAGAGTCGTACGAGGCACAGGCGTACGTAAGAGGCACATTCTCAAATTGCGCGGTCGTAGATCCACAGCTCCCTAACTGAAGCGAGGTGTGGGAAAAGAGCGGAGTACCATAGGTATCGGCACTTGGCCTTATCCTCTTTCTTTTTCACATGTTGAAGGAAACTACGCCTCGACATCGTCATTTGCGACCAATAACAGGGGGATGATAACAATTGCAAACGGAACAACCAGCGAGAGGTTGCAAACAGGCCAGTCTGCAGTGTTTGACTGGACCAGACTGGAATATGAATGTTAAGAGTGAACAACATACAATTATACGGAACCAAGTTTGAAGTTCTGAGATACAGAGGTAGCGAAAATTCTGGATTGAACAGCACTACCTGGCCCTGGGTAGCATGGAGACTGAAATGATCTCGGAGTGTTGACGATTGTCCATGTCAGGTTTGGTAACCACATAGCGGCAATTACTGAAAGAGTAATATGACAGACTGTACATCTTGCGAACTTTCAGAACGACAGAAGCGGAACCGGTGTTCACACTCTTTAGAGCCCTTTCGATCCCTCTCCTTGAATACTGCTGCCAGCTCTGGACCCCGATCAGGGCTGGCGCAGTGCACAAATTGAAAGCGGTAAAGCGAGCCTTCATGTCCTGTACCAGCGGGATGGAAGAGCTGGACTACTAAGGTGGCTGGGATGCCTTGGTCTGTTCTTAATGCAGAGGAGACAGGAGAGGTGTGTCATTCTGCACACATTGAAAATAATCAACGGACTGGCCCCTGACCTTGAAAGTGCTATATCTTTATGCCATACCTCTACGAGGGAAGGAGGGAGACTTAGCAGGATACCATATTACGCAACAGAGCTGAGATTGGATTTCAATCTCGTTAGGAAGGACCCCTTTTCGTAGCGGGACCAAGGCTGTTTAAGCTCTTGTCAATGAAACTTTGAAGAGGGGATGGTCTTATTGAGACTTTAATTCATTGTCGACTGGACATGTTCATGGGTACAATCCCTGATCTTCCGTCTCTGCACCACTGCCGGCCGCAAGAAGCAAGCAGCAGTATCCTGCATCAGTCCCAACTGAGATCATCAACTGGCCCAACTGAGAGTCAGTATAGTTACGAGACCCATTTTGAGTGAAAAATAGCTTTCATGCATGGCTTCAAACGTGCAAAAAGTCCGGGTTTTGGATTGACGCCGTGGTTGATAGTTACATATCAAACCCGAACAGCTCGTAGGCGCTCCCATATTGCCCGATAGTGACTTGATGAAGTACAAAAGCTTAATGTACATAACCAATGCCCTCAGAAAAACTGTACTCGTCCCAGAACTAAAACGGCCCCGGTTCACGATCAACTACCACAAAACAACTGTGTACTATTTCCAAGTTATTAGATGGTGCCAATTTTTCCAGCTCTTTCCTGCCCAAGCTCTCATCACCGGAATTCAGTTCAATGGCCGAATGTATGAGATAAGAGATTTTCCCTTCAATGTTCAGATGCCTGCTGCCTCTTCGTGCTGAGCCCGGGAGTTCATTACTGGTTAATTAAGGAAGCCGAAATCCTGCACGTGATTCGCAAGCTCGATGACTGTGAGCTAGTCTGTATATGCGACTCACTGAACTCTACGGATCTTACAACGAACATTTAACTACCCTAAATCTTCGATAAAATATCAAATCTAAAAACTAAACGTAACATTTCTGACAAAAATTTCATGGATTTGAGCATCTTTTTAACGTAAGTGTGGAAGATTTAATTTCTATCTAATACTTTCGATCGTACAAATCAATATTTTTTATTGAATTTTGATATTATACATGGTTACTATTAAGATTTTCTGCGACCATTTATTACTGTTGGTTCAGTTCTAGAATGAAAAATATTTATAAACTCCCGTAACTTCTCACAAAGTAAAATTAGTTTATAATAACAGAACTTTGCGCTGAGTATGCTCAATTTTAAACGTGTATTTGTTTCATTCGCTACAGTATCGTGTTCATCCCCATACGAATTCGAAACGCCATTAGGCCAGCAAAGTATATGTGCGAGACTGTACAGTTTCGTGACTTCATTTTAGTGGATTGTAGTAAATTGAGTATCTTGTTCGGTGCACGAGGTCAAAATCAATATCCATGAAGTAAAATGCTCTTTTCCATTCTAGAACGACAATCTCTTCGCCTGTATTATATGCAAAAGAATCAACTAGTTAGATTGGTGTCGCACTGCCGGAACATTTACTATTCAGAGGTTAAGATAGCTCGAACTCTGTCATGCGAGGCCGATGAGGGGCTTGATGTCTATGATTGCTAATTATTTGAACTGTCTTCGTTTCGTTCAATCGCTCGAATGATATGAACACACGATGGTGCACGTCAGGTGCATAATTTTGCTCCATTACTTTAAACTATCTTCTAAATGCAGATATTATTAATGAAAATTAAGTTCAAAAACATCCCTAAAATTTCGTACCGATTGAAGATCAACTGCGAATCTTATTGATGCAAGTGCCAGTGAGTTTTTTTTTTATAAGTGAGAAATCCGACTGGTGAGCAAACATTCGAAATTAGTTGGTAATGTCGAGACTAAACCATGCTTTTCAGCAGCGAATTCTTCGCTTTGATTCCGTCGTAAATTGCAGACTAATGAGAAGGTAGATCTGTGCTAATCTAGCCTGCAGCTGGCTCGGTCCTCACGATAGCTCTCAGAAAGAACCACTGGCACGATCACCACGACTGTTCGTGGGATGTACCACTTTTCATGATCGTGACGATTGCATCTAAAAAGAATCAGCCGGAATGATTGCAATGATAGTTTTTGAGATGTACGACCTGTCACGCTTGTCATAAAAGCTCTAAAAAATATCCTGCCATGATCGTATTGACAGCTTTTGATAGGCATCAGCTGTCACGATTGTAACGATAGATCACGGAAGTTCCCAACATTCACGATTTTCACGACAGCCCTTGGGAAGCACCAACTGTCCCGATCTTCACGACAGCACCAACTGTCCCGATCTTCACTGCAGCACCAACTGTCCCGATCTTCACTGCAGCACCAACTGTCCCGATCTTCACTACAGCACCAACTGTCCCGACCTTCACTGCAGCACCAACTGTCCCGATCTTCACTACAGCACCAACTGTCCCGACCTTCACTGCAGCACCAACTGTCCCGACCTTCACTGCAGCACCAACTGTCCCGACCTTCACTGCAGCACCAACTGTCCCGACCTTCACTGCAGCACCAACTGTCCCGACCTTCACTGCAGCACCAACTGTCCCGACCTTCACTGCAGCACCAACTGTCCCGACCTTCACTGCAGCACCAACTGTCCCGACCTTCACTGCAGCACCAACTGTCCCGACCTTCACTGCAGCACCAACTGTCCCGATCTTCACTACAGCACCAACTGTCACGATAGTCACGACAGCACCAACTGTCATGATCGTCACGACAGCACCAACTGTCACGATAGTCACGACAGCACAAACTGTCACGATCTTCACGACAGCACTAACTGTCACTATCGTCACGACAGCACCAACTGTCACGATCGTCACGACAGCACCAACTGTTACGATCTTCACGACAGCACCAACTGTCACGATCGTTACGACAGCACCAACTGTCACAATCGTTACGACAGCTGTTAAGGGTTACCAGTTGTCACAGTTCTCGGTAAAGAAAAGCTTGATGTTACTTGCCGCTTCGGGGAGAAAATCAAGTGCAAATATCTACTTGATGATGACAACTGTTGATGCATTGCAGCTCTGAGGCGCATCGCTCGTTAGATTGGTGGCCAGCTTATCTTGCCTGTCACTAGTTTAGTACCAGGCAGGGCTAGTGAGGTGCACGTCAGTACCGTACATGTATTTAGTTAAGGGAACCGGCTCGGTCCACGAAAAACTTCTACATTTACCAATCGATCTTTCTGAAATTTCACACACGTACGTAAAAGGTAAAATAAAAAACAATTTGCTCGTATGAACTTTTCGCAAAAATGGAAGAAAACTTAAAATTAATAGAAAATTGCAAAGGAGGGGGTACTCACAAAAGTTTTTAACTTTGGCAAATCACACGCTACAATATCGAGACACATTTAATTTCGATTTGTAACAAAATTATCTAGCGGCTCTAGAGCCCCGATTACTGATTTTCCTCATAGTTTTTCTTTTAGGCGCGTTTTTTCATTTTTCCACATTTTTCAGCCCCCACTCCCACTCCTCCCCATATATAAGTCAAACCATGCACAAAAACAAAAATAGGCTCCTAGAGTCGCTAGGTATGGTTTTTATGAATCGAATGATATGTCTGTCATTGCTGTAGCTTAAATACTGTAGAAGTTATAAAGTTTTTAAGAAGGTGTTTTTTGGATATTTAAATTGTTCAAGTGAGCCAAATAAAGTAAAATTTGAGGAATATGCCAAAAAAATTTGATATTTTTGCCCAAGCTTCTCCATTGCCATTTATTTGCATTTAGGGTACCAGTACGCGTCTTAAGACTTATTCTTGTCCAGTTTAACGTGAATAATAAGCTATAAATGGGACTTTATTATATTTATATATATATATATATATATACTGTACATAAAATGTTCATTTTATACAAGTTTAGAACTGCATTTCGCAAAAATTATTGCATGCATAACCGTGGTACCGGTATTTGCTTTCTTGAACGCGCATCGCTTGTAGCTTTCAAACGAGTGCAAACACTTTGTAATTAACGAGAATAAGGATCTATGTATACAGATTTATTCAAAAGAAATCTCTGTTCATATTGTTAAAAAAGTTTCATTTTATATATTTTTAAAATTGCTTTACGCAAAAACTAGAGCACGCACATACACGAGGTTTGTTGCGTTAGACGAGCCTTTTCAGCAGCTACGAAATGAGCCAAGAAAACGGAGAAGCCAAAATATTAGATTTTTCACCAAGCCGGTCCTCTTAATTACATTGTTATATTGTTATATTCTTATATTATTGCATTCTTATATATTCCTATATTCTTATATTCTTATAATATGATTGCTGAAATTTGGAGGTCATTACTAGAAATCATTGAGATTTTGTCTTGATTCATTATCGCACTTGTTTTCAAAATTATATCCAACAATCCTTATTTATGCATTTTCTTGCTTATGAACATCACCCGAAGATCCGCAGATTTCAGATTTTCACCCGAAGATGTTAAGTGCGCTTACCCACAACATTTTCCTGCCCCTAAAATTCCTAAGCGTAATTATATTTAACCTCTCCATTAGTTCCGGATATGGCGAGTTCACTGCAAAGCCGGAGCAAAACCTGAAATCCGCACTCAAAAATAAATGCGGAAATATTTCTAATCTTCTCCGCAATTCTTTAGCTCATTGCGGGATTTAAATTTACCGTGAATTCCAAAAATTCATTCCGCTGCCGCTGGAGAAATCTCTTACGGCGGTGCTCACGTCGACTGCCTTAGCGTTTCTTGTTGAATTGTTTCATTAATTATGACAATTTCACAAATTAATGCTTTCGTTATTTTTATTAAGGTAAACTTTATTTTAACTCACTTCATATATTATCGTCTACTGACATCCACTTCGGTTTTCTTGCACTGGTTATTTTAGCGTTAATTTTTTTCTATTGCGCAAGGTATTTTAGCGTTAACTGACGTCTATTTTTCGAGGAAATTTTTCGAACGTTCAAATCTAAGTTGAAAAAGTTAACCGTTTATATCACTATAAATTAGTATATGTAGTATGTTTTGGACGCTGTGTTTACCAACGTTTATGAACTATCACGCTAACTGCCATGAACTCCCAATTACGTTGATTCTGAAATTCTGATGGATAACTTTTTCCCACTGCATTTCTCCCGCGTATTTTCAAGAGATGATTTTGATTTATAAAGAAATATTTATTCAAGAATGATCATTCGTCCTAAACATTTTTTCATGGATACTAATCATTCAGAATGATATTTATGTATTGGTAGAAATTTTCGTATGCATTGAAATTGCATATTCTTTTAAACTATTTCAATAGGAATTTAACACTTAACAAATTCTGTCGAAATATTTTATTTTGCTGACCACTAATTCGTGAATGGATTCAACATAGATGATATCACTAAAGAATTCTCAAAAAATGAAATGAAATCAGTTTGGTTACAACAGAGATCATTATTTCGTTGATAATACCGCCTAAAAGACCAAAATTTCGTCCATATTCTAATTAGGTTGGTAGTGCATGCCTCGGAATTGTAGGCCTTAACTCCCATATGCAGGACTTCATTTCCTGCGTGCATTCCTGAGCACAAAGCCGCTGCATACCTGAAGAAGCTCGACGATTTAAAGGATCTCAATTGAAGCTTAAAACATGAGACGTTTTAGACTTATTACTCCTAATGCCTTTGTTAATCTTCATGATGACCTGCTGAAGATGTCTGGTCTTTGCCTTATGTCGTAATAAGGCTTGGAGGTATTTTTTTTCTGTTAATCCACTGAACAAAGGATTTTACTCTGAATCAAGTAAACTGAGGCTTCTTACTCTCTGTCCAGTGAATGAGGCTTCTTACTCTCTGTCAAGTGAATGAGACTTCTTACTCTCTGTCAAGTGAATGAGGCTTCTTACTCTCTGTCAAGTGAATGAGGCTTCTTACTCTCTGTCAAGTGAATGAGGCTTCTTACTCTCTGTCAAGTGAATGAGACTTCTTACTCTCTGTCCAGTGAATGAGAGACTTCTTACTCTGTCCAGTGAATGAGACTTCTTACCCTCTGTCCAGTGAATGAGACTTCTTACTCTCTGTCCAGTGAATGAGAGACTTCTTACTCTCTGTCCAGTGAATGAGACTTCTTACTCTGTCCAGTGAATGAGACTTCTTACTCTCTGTCCAGTGAATGAGACTTCTTACTCTCTGTTCAGTGAATGAGACTTCTTACTCTCTGTCCAGTGAATGAGAGACTTCTTACTCTCTGTCCAGTGAATGAGACTTCTTACTCTCTGTCCACTGAATGAAACTTCTTACTCTCTGTCCAGTGAATGAGGCACCTTGCATTTAAACCAGTAATTCTCTTGCATTTGTTCCAGTAATCTTCAGAATTCTTGTTTTCAAAATCGTGATTTGAGACTTTTTTGGGTAAAACAAATTAACAAAAACTTCTTGTTTTTAAGCTGTGAGCAAAAACTTCTTGTTTTCAAAGCCATGAACGAAAAATGTGTGCTTGTTAGCTAATGAATAAAGGCTTCTTGCTTCCAGGCAATTTAATGAAGACTAAGGTTTTCATGTTTTTGTGAACAAATAACTTTTATTTTTTTAATTGATTTTTTTAAATAACCAAATTAATAATGAGCAACTCTATGGTCTAGGATCAAATATACCATACATGTTCATAATTTATATTGTCTGGGTCCTTCAGGCTCTTCCAAAATTTCAGGCTTGAATTTCAAGTCACTAGACTTTCTTCATACGCGACAAAAGAAAATAAGATTATTTTGACTCACAAAACAAAATAAATAAACGTTCGGTCGACATAAATGCGCGAATTCATAAAATTTATTCACTGATCCATATTACACTAATTCCTTTAACAACCCCCAAAAAATTACCATTTCCGTTCCGCCTTCACAACGCACAACAACCATACAACGTTCACCTTCCACATCTTTCGTCCGTCAATTATGAAATAAAATGTGACATTAAACTAAACAAATTCGAAGCACATATATAATTTCCCTTACTGGATCCACTCAATTTATTTTCCGCGCATGCACCGTGACACGAGGAGGCTCTTCAAACGACCCCGGCTGGTCTTTTCTCGTATGCGAGGTCAGCTATGCTTCAATTTTAACAGCGGTGCGCCCGAGCGATGCATCTGTGCCTTATTTTATGTATACAGCCTGAGTGATGAATATACGCCGCATTTTCCAGTCTAGACGTCCAGCTATGCTTCAATGCCGTATTTTCCGAGCCACGCAACGCCGCCTTACAACCGTACTTTTCGGTTGTAATTACAGCTGTACCGTATTTTTCGGTAATTCCTTCGAATTTTTCAATTTTGAATTTTGGTGAAGCGTATTTTTGCAGAGTGGGAAATTTTTTAAGTTATTCATTTATGCGATGCTTCAATATCAAGTTTTCAAAGCGCGTATATAAAAGCGCGTAGTATAAAATTTTTAGTTATAATTACAGTTTTGTATTAGCAATGCTTCTTAAAAGTTTCGAGGGTAACCTCAATACCGCATTTTATTAGCTATCTGTACAAGCGTTTCCTCAATATTTAAAACTGATGTTAGTCTAAACGATGCTCAATTGTGTCATTTTAAACGTTCTGTTTTCTATTGGCCTTTCAATGCCCTCATACTAATTGTATGTTATCTATATGTCCACGTGATGCTCATTCTTTCTGATAATTTTAGTCTTAAAAGACTTTCTTTTAAAACTATATTCGCCCAAGTCACGCTTTAATCAGGTATTCCAGCACTTTGCAACCAATTTATGTTCCAATATCGCCTTTCAAGAAAGTGCAGAAGCTTATTCGGTGCTAATTTCCCCGCATCTCGGTTACCATCACAATATCTCTTTGTGTGTTTTGGTTCAACGATATGCAAATACTTGTCTCTAAAACAAAAGCATGCCGAATGATTTAGCTTGCTTACATTACATGTCTTTTTAATAGCTTTAAGGCTAAGTCCTTGTTGGCTTGCTCTCGTAAAGTGGGAAGGATTTCAACTTGGCATATTTCTTCCACTTGCAATTTTATGTACCGAATGCAACAGAAGCTGTTAATTCAAAATTCTTATTATATTACTTTTTGTATCAATATCGTTGTATCAATTATATGCATCAATATTGTGGATAATATTAATCAGTGGACATTGATGAACAACGTTTTCTTCCTGGAAAAATTGCTTTGTTTAAAGAAAGGCAAACCACCCCCTGGACGATCCTGAACTTCGTTGGTGCTATAAAACACGTGAACTTCGCCGGACCTACAAAGAACGTGTCTCTCAAGCCAGAATTTTCACAGATTTTTTCAGGAGCTTTTCCAAGATTTAAGTCTCCTTCGAACTTCGAAAACGAACGCCACTCTTCTCCACGTCTCGTAGAAAACTAGAAAGACTTTGAAAGAGGGTAAATGATCTTTGCTGCGCTGACAGTAAATGATCTTTGCTGCACTGCTGACACAGTAAGACAGTAAATGGTCTTTGCTGCACTGCTGACCCAGTAAGACAGTAAATGATCTTTGCTGCTCAGCTGACGCAGTGAGACAGTAAATGGTCTTTGCTGCCGAAGCAGCAAAAGCACGAGTGAGATAATTGGTAAATTCAGTGAAACTGTGTATCTGAAAGTTTCTAATTTTACCTCTCACTTTTCTTTATCTTACGAATTCCATGAACCGTCTTTCGTTTCGTTCAGTGTCGAGTGTATATATGCGAGTTATTGAAAACAAATTGCTCGAGTAAAGAGCTGAAGGCTACGCACATCGGTTAAAATTTAAAAAAGTACTATAATTCCGTATGAGGTAATAATCAAACTCCCTAATTGTAAAATATTCATAATTTTTGTATAAATGAGCTCCTGGTAAAGTTGTTGTACTCTGGTATATGTTGTCAGGTTGTGCCGTTCAGCGGCCCTGGCTGGTCGCTGGTGGATGCCCTCGTTGTAGTCGACAACCGCACCAGAGGAGACCATCCTGCAGGCTCTGGTTCTAGTGGTTCGCCTGTTGGCATACATGATGGTAATCATGTTGGTGCCCACAATGGTTCACGTGACGGCACTCGTGATGGTTCTCATACTGGTGCCCACGATGGTTCACCTGACGGCACTCGTGATGGTTCTCATGCTGGTGAACCTGTTGAAGGGTCAGCTGGGGCTGGAGAACTGGTCCAGCTCATCACGCGCAGTCCTCTGGATTACGAGAACCCGGAGCACAGAGCTGGCTTGAGCTTCATCGTGCAGGTGTCCGATAACGTGAGTTTGGGTAGAAGTTGAGGCACGTTTTGAGGCTCAGAATTTATAAACTCTACTGAAATTCAAACTCTCTACTGGAATTCGAATCTTTAAAAATCAATTCTTAAGATATCACAAAGTATTCAACGCACAATTTTTTTTTTTTTTGAGTTTCACTGGATAATGAAATTGTATGCCCATGCATGGAATTCGTCACAGCCCATCTTGGTATGAAGATGCGCCGAAACTTTTTGTTTTTCTGACGAGTATTCGATCATATCTCTGAGGATATAGAGGCGATTAAAGGTTGAAAACATTTACATCAGTCCGCATGCTGATGTTATGTGTTGAAAATTGAGAGATCGCACTCCAATGTATTTAACCATATTTATTATGTTCTTTTTTTCTTAGTTTCGATTCATTCACAGCTGTAGGCAAACAATTTATAATTAGGAATATTAGGTGCTAGGAAAAAATTTTTTAACATTATCTATTTGCCGATTTCTTTCTATCAAAATTCCATGCTTCTATTGGATCTCGTTGTGCTATTTTGTTTCACCACGAAATGTTTTAGTGTGGATTGAATTGAATTAAAAAAACTACAGTGTATCATTAAGTTTTGGTTTTCTTTTAACCTAAAATGACATTTTAATGCCTGTCCATTGACTGGAAACGAGAAATTCTTGTTACCTATTATAAAGAAGTGCCGTCGTAATTCTTTCAAGCATAATTATTATTAAAAAAAATAAATCCTTTCACCCCGATCGAACTAATGTCCTTATTTACCCATAGCTTACCGTAATTCTGGCCGTAAAATTAACTCTGGATCTCATGAGAGGCGTCTATAAAAGACCCTTTAATTAATGTTTAATTCCGGGGATGATTTTAATACTGTACTTAAGAAGATCAAATTGCTGTAATCTCTAGCCAGTTCACCAGGCGCTCGACTTCTTCTCGTATAAACGACTTGTAATTAGTGCAGGCAGCAAGCCTCGCTTCAACAAACTCTAATGAGATCAAACTAAATGCCTGCCAGCTTATAATACCAGTAGTTATAATACCAGCAGTTACTTGAGTCTTGGCGGGCAGAGATTTTTTTGCATCTCTTTTTTGTATCGTTGCAATATTTCTGGATCAGGACTCATCTTACTGAAATATCAATATTTATGTATATATATTATTTGTAATGAAGGCAGTGCCAAAGTACAGGGTGCGGCGTGGGAACTTACTCTTTTAAAAAAATCACAAAGTAAAAAGTATTAAAGATAGCGTTTTAATTCTTTCTTTTTTACAAAGAGCTACATTTAAAGTTTCGTTGGGTTTACTTACAAGTTTAATTCTTGAATATTACATCTTGTAGGTGACCTCCATGCTGTTCAATACATTTTGTCAGACGAGATCGGAAGTTTCGCTCCACCTTCTCAAGCATGTCTGGACCAATGTCAGCAATAGCAACGCGAATGTTGTTCTTCAGTTCAGCTAGGGTCCTCGGACGATTGGTGTACACTAAGGATTTCAAGTATCCCCACAAAAAATAATCGCAGGGGGCTAAGTCCGGCGAGCGCGCTGGCCACTGGAGATCGCCCCTTAAGGAGATCACGCGTTGTGGAAAGTGTTCGCGCAAGAGAGCCATTGAAGCGCGTGCTGTGTGAGCCGTGGCCCCATCTTGTTGAAACCACACATTTCTTACACCAAGTTCATCAAGTTTTGGAAGGAAAAACTCTTGAATCATCTGAATGTACCGTTCAGAAGTGACTGTAACTGCCCTATCGTTCTCTTCAAAAAACCATGGGCCTATGATGCCAGTCCTGGATAAGGCACACCAAACAGTCACTCGTTATGCATGAAGGGGCTTCTCATGAAGTTCTCGGGGGTTCACACCACTCCAATATCGCATGTTTTGCTTATTCACACACCCTGACAGATGAAAATGTGCTTCATCACTAAAAAACACAAGTGCGTTGTTAGGCAAGTTTTCAACGATGGCTTCACATGCCCTTTGTCGTGAAACAAAATCACGTGGATTTAGTTTTTGCACCACTGCCAGTTTGTAAGGGTAGAATTTTAAGTCTTGGTGCAGAATTCGCCTAACTGTGCGATCGGAAATTCTAAGCGCAGATGCATGTTTTCGTGCGGATCGCTTAGGTGATTGCAAAACCGCCTGCCTTACTCTCTCGACATTTTCTGGCGTCCTAGTGGTTTTGGAAGGACCTGGTTTTTGTTTCCACACACTGCCTGTATTCATAAAAGTATTCACCCACTGAACGATTGATGTACGACCAGGAACACGACCAGTGGGCGCGACATTAAACTGCCTCCTAAACGCACGCTGGGTTGCAACGATAGACCGGCCACTAGAAAAGTACACAGAGACTGCGAACGCGCGCTCCTCTCTCGACCACTGCATGGTCGCAACTGAACTGAGTGGACGAAAAACTTCATAGCCCGCGCACCATATTGCGCATGGCGCCACCTTCCTAGGACTAATGGCCGCCACGTGGCGCGCAATTCAAATAAGTAAGTTCCCGCGCCGCACCCTGTATTTCACTCGCAGTTTAACTTTCAACATCGTTTAGGTTTGAGGTTATTTATTGAGTAGTTGACTCGTTGACTATTTTTCCAGTAGTTGACTATGAGTAGTTGACTAGTTGACCATTTGTTGCTTAGTTGACTATTTTTGAGAAGTTGACTATTTTTATAAGTAGTTGACTATTATTTGAGTAGATTACTCGTTGACTATTTTGCGATTGGTTAACTATTTTTCGAGCGCACGATATTAGCTATCTTGGAGGGCATTTAAATTCTAAATTATCTATGTTTGGTAGTTGAAAATGAGGAAAATAATTTTTATTTTCAAGTATGAGCAAATTTAGCGGACATATTATAAAATTCCAATTGTTTGCGGCAAATGGTGATGTTCTTAGGGTTGTGACCCGACAGGGCTTGGAAGGGTTCGACGACGAGACCCGTTGCTCGTCGGCACGGGTCGCGGTACGTGTGCTGGACGACAACGACCACCGGCCCGTCTTTGCCAACGTCGCCCGCACCGTCAGCGTCGCTGAGAACGTCGCGCTCGGCGACGTTCTCTTCATCGCCACCGCCTCCGACGCCGACCCGGTGAGCCGACGATGGATAACGGGCAGTAGCGGTGAGCCGGCGGTGGATAACGGGCAGTAACGGTTAGCCGGAGGCAGATAACGGGCAGTAGCGGTGAGCCGACGATTTTAACGGGCTGTAACTGTAAACCGGCGGCAGATAACGGGCAGTAGCGGTGAGCCGGCCTGTGGATAACGGGCAGTAGCGGTGAGCCGGCGGTGGATAACGGGCAGTAACGGTTAGCCGGAGGCAGATAACGGGCAGTAACGGTGAGCCTAAGGCAGATAACGGGCAGAAACTGTGAGCCGGTGGCAGATAACGGGCAGTAACGGTGAGCCGGAGGCAGATAACGGGCAGTAACGGTGAGCCGGAGGCAGATAACGGGCAGTAACGGTGAGCCGGAGGCAGATAACGGGCAGTAACGGTGAGCCGGTGGCAGATAACGGGCTGTAACGGTGATCCATCGATAGACACAATCATGACAAACAAATTCATTTCTTCGTTTCAATATTATCACAATATATTGAACTCAATATAACAATTAAATCCTTTTTGCAGCGATTTAATAGTTACTTTCTATATGTTGGGGGCGAAGGGGGCGAACGGAGCGCTGCGCTACAGCATTCACCCTTCGGGAGACCCGCACGGGCACTTCGCTGTGGACGGGCGCGGGGCCGTCCTGGTGGCCCGTCCACTGGACCGGGAGTCCGTGCCCCTCTACCTCCTGCGGGTCGAGGCCCGGGACGGCGGCCAACCATCCTTGTCCGCCCGGGCCACCGTCGTGGTAGGTTCTCGGTCTCAGAAATTTACTGCTATTAATATTATTATTATTCTACGAAGCATTTATCGTGGCTTCTGGTTCAAAAGAACTTCGAGGGCACGTCACACATAAGATTAATAGCAAGCGAAAAATAAATAGACTCGAGAAAGGATGGGAACGGATAAAATGACTACGCAATAGATTCATAGGCTCAACGTGGAGCTTTTATCGGCTTGGGTGCCTCGTTTGCGTTTTCTATTCATTGATCAGCCACACAACTCTGGGGTATTCCGTATTCTTCTTTACCGTAAATATCAAGGTTAAGAATAGTTTACAGTTTTGTATGTTAACACAACAGCAGCGTCGTGTCTATGGAATGTTGACTCTTCGGCTTGCGATGTGAAAGGTGCTATTCGTTCAGTTCATTAATTACCATTATTCGCCCAACTTAAAAAAATGGCTAGTTATAACCTAAATTATTGACGTGTTTCTTACTGGCAGAACAACATCTATGGTCTCTACTAGACCATAGACTGTGCAAGTGGTCTCCACTAGACCCACTCAAGGGGCTTGCCTTCCCGCCGGTTCACTACAGATTCTAGGTACACATGACATTGCCCTTCCATGCACAAATGCAAACTACACGATACTTGTTAATGACTTAACGCAAATGAAGTCACAAGATCGGAGCCGGAAGAAAACAGTCGGAAATAATCCCATCTAAATGATAAGCACAGCCGAAATAAAGGACTAACTGGGGCTTGTTAGGACCAACTCCTAAAACTCAAAATGATCCTCGATGGGAGGGAAATAAATCTTCATTATTCTTCGATAACACTCACTAATAACACTGAAATAAAGGAATAGCTTTGCGATTGAACTTCACTTTACACGGTTTCAGTTCCTAAATAAAAAACAAATTTGTAATTGGCCCATAGAAATTCAGGTAAAAAACCAAACGATTTTTACTTAATACCTGCCCACAGCGAAACACACCCCATATACCTTGCCTCAGCCCCATCATCCTCTTATATCCCAATACCATTCCTCACCCAACCAATTTCAAATAGCCATTTTCAAAATGTGAAAACTTGAAAAAAAATAATTTTGGTCCATCACATCACGTACAAGGTGACTTACTTGCCAATAACGCAGTTGGGGAAAGGGAGGCACAGTGAGACATGACAATTGTTTTAAATATTGAAAGATAATATTGAACAATAGTATAATATAGTAATAGCACACAAGTAAGTTCCTTGACTGACGTGGCTGAGATACGCGTTGCTCTGTCCGTTATTCTTCAATGAGCAATATTTTGTAAATTTGTCATGAAGTATGCCGCTAAATATTTTCCTTTGCTTTTAAATGTAATAACAGCGCCTATTATGTGAACTAATGCTTGACTGTGTGATAAATTGTTATATTATGCGTTCAAAATTATTTACTTGAGATAAATAGCAACTTGGTTCATTAATATGAAAATTGTAGTCGAATTATTGCAAAATGGTGGTTAGGGGTACAATTAATGGGACAGTTCGTTTAGGGCACTCTGGGACAGTGTCCACGTCCCAGGACCTTCCCATTCCTCAAGCCGTGACCATCCAATATGAAAAAGAAATTGATCGTTCGCCATCAAATATTTGTTGAAATAGATACCAGGCTCTTCGTCATATTCATCAGAAGAAAAATTGCGTATTTTACATATTTCATCAAAATCAGTAGAAGAAGAATTGGTGCTAGGGAGAAGTTCAAAAATTTTTTAAACCATTGCAGACAGAACCAAGGCTTCTTTAATAAGGTCTTGTTGCATTTGGTTTCACGAAGCTAATAACACATTTTTCAAGCTTAATAACAGAGCGAACAGATGTAAATGACGAATATGAAATATTTTACACGAGTCGTATATAAACGGAACAATTTTGTATATACTGGTGCAGCTAATGTTGTATCAGTCTGTATAGGAAGCATTAAAGCCATTCTTTGCAACCATAATAAATGCGTAATAATTAAAGGATCAAATTCTGACCTGAAATTGTACTATACCGGTAATTTTTATTATATCATGATTAGGTAAAGTGACCCAAAGTGCTCCACGGACTGTCCCACTGTACCCCGACCCGATAGACTGGGGGACATTTTACTATTTTTACTATTTCTAATCTATGTAGCAGTTATAATCAGTGCTTAGGTAGTTAGCAATTTGAGTAGCTAGCAATGTAACCAAGGATATTATTCTTAATTTTGTTTACCAGTTAGTGTTTTAAGAAGGAAAGTAATCGTGTTATTCTTCTCGTAATTTTTTTGCCCCCATTGTACCATTTTCACCTGTTGTAATGGGTCCAAAGAACATGAAAAACATATTTGCTACAGAAAAATTTAACTCTGACCTCTAAACTATCTCGCATGCTGACAAGCGCTATCACCAAGCAGCACCGGCTACGCGTTAATTAACCTGACAAAACTGACAGATTGGAGAAACGCCCGAAAGTTACGCTCAGTGAAGACAACTTATTTAACGTAACACCATAACCTATAACATAACCTACTGCAATCAATCTCAATCGACTCGACCACGACTTACATCGTTATCATTATCATCATGATCATCACCATCATTATCATTGCTTTTAAAATTTTAAAAATAAATAGGTAACCCAGAATTAAAATTCAATAAGCAAAATGCATTTATATCAAAACAAATCGCAAAAAAGTATTAATTTTCTATGTATTACTCTTAATGTTAATAATTTCCAGACTGTTAAGCACGTATATTTAAAATTTCCAATATTTTCTGGTTCACGTTTTGCCTAGAGGTACCGCACGCCAGTAAATAAAAGGTTTTGATGCTGTAATATAGAGCAGAACCGTTAGGCAGCAGAAGCGATCGCAATAAAGTGATACTGAAGGTCGGAGGAGTTGGTCTACCTGATGTATTAAATAAATCCATTCTATGACAGGTACAATCGATGCCGCTGAATATTGTGTCAAAAACCAGTTGATTGACCTGCCTTGCAATCCATCCTTTGCGACAGGTACAAGTGACAGACGTCAACGATTGTCCGCCTTCACTTTCTGGTTCTACCCACGTGCGCGTGGCATCTGTTGACGGCGCGTCAGTTTCTGTCAATTTTACCGTCAACGACGCAGACGACTGGACCCGCGGCAACGGACCGCCATTCCAGGCCTACGTTGACCCGAAGGCCGAGGAGGAAGTACAGAAACGGGTCGCTCTGACACTACTTTCTGGTGCGTAGTAATGAACTGTGAACTTTATTTGGTTAATGATTGTTTCAGGTGCGCGGAAACGAGCTGCGAGCTCTAGGTAATCCTTATCTGTTCGTGACACGGTGCTTGATGTGGTTCATCACGAGGTGTATTCCGACATTCACCATTCCTGCATTACAACATCCATGATTCCAACATTAGGCAATTTATTATTCCTCCTTTCCGTGATTTGCGATTCCCACATTCAACTATTCATGCTTGTTGCATTGCACAATTCATCCTTCATGCAGTGATTCTAAATTTCCATCTCCCGCGATTCATTCTTCCTGCATTCCCCATTAGCGATTACCGCAGTCTGTGATTAATAATTTACGCGACTCGTAAGTCTTACAGTCTGCCATTCCTGATTATAATATTTCAAAGTTCGAGATTCCTACAGTCCGCGAACCGCGACTCTTGCCTTCCAATGTTCGCGCTTCCTGCATTCCGCAATTCGTCGTTTACGGGATTCACGATTCCCGTATTCTGGAATTTGCGGCGCTATTTTTCGGTGTAGGCATTGAGGCAGCGCAATAAATTCGTGGACTTGGTTGTTTTTCCTGTGTTGCTCCGCGTTCCATTTTTCCCCAGATGATTGATGAGATTGATCGCAAAATGTTGTCCTGAGATTTACTGTGCACGGCGACGGAAGTTTATTGAGACTTAGGTCTCGGAGATACTTACGATGTCGTAAATTCAACAGAAGTTTGCAATCAGCTCCTGAATGAGATCTTGTGCTGTTTTTTTTACGTGAAGTTAGGACTATTGCAGTTATCATTGTGAATGCGATATCAAGTGCCGTTGTGTATAAGCCTAACAGTATGCATGCAATTCTCAGGGTCGACTCATTTCAGCCATTATGAGTACGGTATCGCGTTTTTTTCCAAGAACAACAAACAAGAATTATGCTGATTGTATACTAACCTGAAAAAACTATCCATTGTTCCTTGTTATCCCTGATAAATGAATCAAAAAATATTATTATATTCAAATTCTGAGGCATATTTATTATTGTAGATCGATTAAAGTAGAATATTTTAACAGGTGAATCGTGAGCATTGAACGTACAAAATTTTCACTAATATGATCTAAAGTGCAATCTAATATGTAAAAATTATTTGTACAATCATTTGTACAGATGTACATATATTTGTTCGTACTATGATCATCTAAAATACAATCTAATATGTACAAAATTATTCGTACAATTGTACATGATATTGTACGTACTAAGATGATCTGAAATGCAATTTAGAATGAAAAAAATTATTTGTACAATTATTTGTATAGATGTACATATAATTTTTTCGTACTAAGATGATCTATAATACAATCTTATATGTACAAAATTATTCAACATTTTGTTCACTCGTCGGAACAGAGACCACCGCAGCGGCTGACGAGGTGGACGTCATCAAAGCGACGTCCATCGTCAAGCTCGACGTCTCGCCCTTAAACCCATCCTCGGTGACGTCCCTCTACGACGAGCCGTCCCTCATCGTCCCTATTGTGCTTGTGGATGCTGGGACGCCCCGTCTCACGTCCACCGTCCCCGTGACCGTCACATTTACGTCCCGTGGTGGACGGGACGTTTTTCATCAGCACATCACCGTGTACGCAATACAGGTAACGGTCTAACGTGCGCCATAGAAGTGAGGGTCTACGCCAAGCGGACAAGGGTCTACGCCATACGGTCAAAAGTCTACGTCATATAGTTTAGGGTCTACGTACACCGTATAGGCCGGGGTATACGAGACTCACGCAAGGGCCTATGCCATGCAGTTTAGGGTCTACGTACACGTATAGGCCGGGACATACGAGATTCAGGCAAGGGTCTGTGCCATGCAGGCAAGGGCCCTTCCTCAACTTTCCGGTACGTAAACCCTATTTATTTTACTCAACTTGCTGCGACCCCACAGAAAAGAATAAACCCTAGAAAAGAATAAAAACTTTCAGGTGAGAAAACTTGGCGAGAAAAAATGCTCTGGGATTCGAGTTCGGATGGCAGTTGTGATGTTCTAGTCTGTGACCACGGGTAAGTTTGTTCAATGTTGCACTTAGAAAGTTAATGGACATCAAAGGAGCCCCAACCTAGGTTCAAATTTTCAATTGGATCATTTCGTTCATTTACATTTCTCGTAGGATAAAATTTTTTAGAGAGTCGCAAACTAATTTATTTCTTTATGCACCTTTTTGAATTTTATGGTATAAGTAATACAATAAAATTTTAGTTCCTAGGTATCTAAGTATTGTTTAATTTCTGAAGTTGTTTTAGCGACATCACTTGATATAATAAAATGTGTCAGGCCATGATGTGCCCATATTTTATTGGGTATCAAAGTATGTGAAAATATGTAACGAAACTTATTACCTATAGATGCTATATACGATATATATTATGTAAATGATATATATAACATATATGATACATATGACACATATGATATATATTATAGATATAACATATATGATATATATGATCCACTTCCTTCCCACCAGACAGAGGAGGCGGTAGCAGGAAGCAGGTTGCCTCTGGGGCGCGCCGTGGGGGACCCTCAGGTGCCGTCAAGGACGCGTTTTGGGTGGCCAACGTCCGTAGTTCCTGAGGGCTTCCTCGTGGACTCCTACAGCGGCCAACTCAGCCTTGACGCCTCCCAGCCTGAGGGAGAGTAAGCCTTCTTGCCTCCATGTGCATTTTATAGCGTATTTATTTCTCTATCATCTCGATATGTACATGTGTTGTCTTCTGTCGTTCATTTAGTCATTCATTTGGTTGTTCTGATTCTTGGATGTTGTAATTCTGTGGCATCGGTAGAACCGTTACTTCCCTTTGACAACAGCTATGAATATTAATTCATCCTATTCACGAATGAAAGCAATTTCTGCCGAAATGAATGATCCCGGCAATAATAAATTGTGTTATCAGGTACAATATCCTGGTGTCCGTAATACGGCCGTCTGACCGTCTAGCAAATGCTCACGTTGCCATCACATTGCGCACAATTGACAGTCAGACGGCTCTCCAGGCCATCGCCGTCGATTTTGCGGGTCCACCGTCATCACTTCTGTCTAAATCCAAGGTAGGTTTCCTAAAATATATCCTACGCTTGACTGTGAATGTTTGAGGATTCTGATAATTTATCAGTCACGAGGTTTGCAGTGGGTGTTGCGTGTGTCTTATGTTTCAAATGTACTTCTACGGTATACCTTCAGAATCAATGAAGACAATTTAAATTTAACTCACAAAAAGTTCATGAAATTAAATTAGATTCAGGTTTCGCCGCAATGTTTGAATACTTTCTTCAGAGTAGGCCAATTTAAATAGAAATAACTAGTGACAAGGTAGCGATCATACAATTCACTCGCCACTAAAGGGAACGTCGTTGCTGTCATCGTTGGTTCGAATCCTTGCTCGACCTGAAAAATCTAGGCCTACAAGCGATGCCACCTCATCTGTTGCTACGCCCGCGTCAGTTTCGGTGGTATCGCTGCAGTCGGTGAACGCTTCTGATGGTCAGTCCATCACTCGCGTGTGGTTCCACGCACCCTCGCTGGAGATTCTTCCTCTCCTCCTGCACTCGCGAAAAAATGAAGTTCGTCTATCAGGAATAGTTTATTTGTGAATCGAATGCTCATCTGAGAAACATTTATGAACCTGTTCCTCTTCTTTGGTTGAATAAAATATTTCTTATGGGAGAACAATCGACAAAATCGAGCAACGATAATCTTCATAAATAGCGAAGGTCGTTGTTAATTTGGAGTACCCTAAGGCGTAATTATTTAATTTAGAGCCTATACCTTTCTACGGAATCTTTCTAGTTTTCAATTTAGATGATCGCCGAGAAAACAAGGCTCGAGGTGATATCAATAAAAATAAGCGTAAGATATTTGTAATACTGAGTTAATCGGACCAAAATTTATCGTGGGCAGATGGAAGACACATTAGGGCTTACCATTCTTGGCCCTGGCGTCAACAGGGCTGCGGTTGAGGGCTGTGAGGGTCTTTTTCTAACGCACAACAAAGTCTCTGAAAAATTTGACCACCCACCACCGCCGTTCTCACGTTTTATGACCAACAAAAGTCGAATCAACCGAAGAAAGAGAGTATTCGACCGCGTTCATGACGTCTGGAAACGAAAATTTCAGTTATCGCCCAAAAACTCGTCAATTTCTTTCCACAGAAAACGATTACACCTCCGCAAGTTTCGGTCCCACGAAGAATGCGATTGCTGTTGCAACCCAAAGGTAGTTTTAGGGGAAGGAGTTCACTTGGTTGAGGCTGAAGACAAAACTTTTGTGGGTCCAGCACTGAGACTTGACCCTAACTGCCGATGTTTGGATTCGAGTAGCAAGTCCGAGGAAGTGACTGGTGAGACTCATCTCTTGGGACTCTTCTCTCCACATGACTACGAAGAAAATGCTACTGAAATTCGCAATCAATTCACTGACACTGAACATCCCTCGGACAACCTCTGGCAATCCACAGACACCCAACAATCTAAGGACACTCACCAATTGTCCACTGAAACCTTTAGTCAATCCATGCCCCACCACATGGAGGTGAAGTACCACAAGTCTTCACCTGAAGAAGAAGCTCCGCATGCCCATGCCATGATTAACGCAGGGTTACAATCCAGACTAAACGAGTGCATATCCAGTCCTTGTCTTAACGGCGGCCGCTGTCTCCCTACCTTCCCTGGCTTCAAGTGAGTTTCCCCCACCCGATTCAAGGTTCACTAGAAGTTGAAGGAGTGGTGTTTTCTAAGCTCTTCATGGGTTGTATGTGCTACAATCTCGAGTCATAAATAATACTCCTTTAGGGTAAATTTTCTGTAAAAGTATCAATTTCTGTTATTCACAACTAGTCATTTATAAAAACGTATTCTTGACTGTAAAAAACACTTAAGCCAAATGATACTACTACCTAATACTCGTGTACGCCAATTGATGGTCACTCTGTGTCTCGAGTTGGCAGGTGTGTGTGTCCGGAAGGCAGTCACGGTCCCAACTGTAAAATCCTGTCACGACACTTCTACCGTCAGACCAAAACTACTACTGTTTCTCTTCACCACCACAAAACCAAGCCCGGTTCTAACCGTCGCGACAAAACTGCTCCAGGTCCGGACAATGTGTCCGGATCATGGGTATGGCTGCCACCGTTGCAGACGTGTTCGAAGTTGAGCTTGAGTCTCAATCTGCTTACTGAATCCGACGACGTTCTCATTTTGTCAAGCACAACGGACAGAGGCTTGGAATCTGGAATAAAGCTCCAGCTGAAAAACGGGATTCCTGTTTTCGATTTGACCCTCGGAGGAATATCCGTGACACTCACCGCCAATGTCTCCGTCAACGACTTGAAGTGGCACAATATCGACATCTTCTGGAGGAATCGGGTATGAAGATGACAGGTAGTTTAGTTATAGATTTTAATCATTCGTATTTCTTTGATATAAAATGTAATCAGCCCTGAATGTTTTGGAGCAACTGTCTAAGACTCGGAGTTTATTTTTAAATGTTCATTGGCTTGCGCGAGGAATTTATTCTCAAGCATTGATATTACAATGAAACCTATTATTAGAAGAGACTAGTATTATACTAGAAACTTTTTTTTATCATTTTTTCATTCAAAATGTTGACCTTTTCAGCACGTGGAGATGGTGGTTGATAACTGCGTATTCCCGCAGCTACACTCGTTCTCTTCGAATTCGGCTAAGAAATCTCAATCTTACAATTCTCACTCTTCTTCGTCCCTACCTTTCGTACCTCAATCTCGCTTATCACATAGATTGAACCCTCTCGTCTCCAGCGACTCTCCTTACCATGTCGACCCTAGGCGTTCATCTTCTCCGAAGCTCCAGCCTTTCTCATTCTCCGACGCTTCAAGCTCACATTTTTCTAGCTCATTAAATTCTGAGCTTTCCTCTGAAAACAACATCCCATCTTCCGATCGTGGTTTAGTCATCATCGACCATCCTTACCTCGCTGCTGACCCGACATCACAAGCCGGAGATCAACCTTCCCCCGCCTCTGGTCAACCCCCAGCAATATCGTGGCGCCCTTTGCGCACATCGTGTCGCGTGAGCTCCGCAGTACCCGGCAACACGGCGACTCTGAACACGGCAGGGGCGCCTCTGCAGCTCGGCTTCAGGGCGTCCGTGTCGACGCTCTCAGACGACATGTCCTTCACGGGCTGCATTAGGAACTTGCGTGTCAACGGCAAGGTAGTTTAGACTTATATTTGCACGTTGCTTCGTAAAATATGAGAAGCGTTCCTCTAGTACGGAATGTAGGGATGAGAAGTGGGACGAAAAAATGAATTGATTCTAATACTTATATTCATTCGAAAGGGTCAAGTGTAGTCCTGGAGACCTTGAAGCCGCTTAAAATTGGACTTAGATGAGAACATTTCAGATGCACCACCTCAATTGGTTGCGATTTACCCTAAGATTTCATGCACACTAGTCCATGAATTTATATCATCCATTAAATAAACTTTCGATGTTTTTACAGCTGCAAGATCTTGGAAGATCATTACTCAGCAGCCAGTCGTGGCCAGGCTGCCGCACACAACTTTGTGACCTCGCCATTCGGCCTGCTAATTCCAGGTGGGCATTTGCGTAGATCAAGTATATCCTCTCCTGATTGCATGTATGTATTTAGTATAACATTAATCACTTACCGATTGAGATGCGCATTCAATATAATTTATATAATTAGCAACTATGATAGCATAATTACCTTGAAGGTTATCATTTTACAAAAATTTATTATTTTGAAAATTGTAAGCACTGGATAAGATTAATCACATGTTAATGCCATTACGCGATTAATAGCTTTTATTACCCTCATATTAATGAGGGTAGTAAACCGCAATCCCGAACCGCAATTCAATCTCAACCGCTATCTTATATCTCACATCAGCTGAACTACTATCCCATCTGAACCACCACCCTATTCGAACCACTACCTCAACTCACCACCAAATTTGTGCCACAACCAAGGTGCGACGAGACGCTCGGGGTGTGGCAGTGCTCGCCGGGGTGGCAGGCGCCAGAGTGCGGGGTGCCCACGCTGCCCACGCACTTCTCCAGCAGCGGCTTCGTGCAGGTGGCGCTGCTCTTCACGCCCCCTCCTGCCTTCACCGCCCTAGAGCTTAGGTCTGCACACGCTACACGTTCCGTTAATGTCAAGTTCCGTTAATTTTAATCTGTGCGTATTAAGATCATATTTTTTATGAAATTGAATCGTATTATTTATTGGTATCGATCATTTATTTTTTTACTCTCACTATGAATTTTATCCTCAGTTAATATAATTTTCAGTGTCAGTAACTAAAATCGTTTTCAGTAGTTTAGTAGATTTATAACTGCCTTCCAGAGAACAATCAATATTGACATTACTGCTGGGTCATAATAGTGGCATTTTGGCTTGTCACCCAGTTTTTCTCTGCTCTTTTCATAATCTATCCAACACGGAAGTGAATAGATCAGTTAGTATGTCTTCCGAAAGTGGATAGATTCTGTCCTTGCGAACAGTTGTCCGAGTTATAGACGCGGGATGGCCTGCGCGTTTTCCTATATAATCGACTTCTATGATGCAAACAATTGAACAATAAAATACATTTAGCATTAAACATCAGAGTTAATTGAAAATTCCATCCCATTATTGCACATGTCGCAGATGAGTGGAGTAAAATGTTTTATGCAACAATTCCGTTTCTAATTCATTTTTGTCTCTTTCTATTGGTAATTGAATGCTTCTCGAATAATAACTACTATCTGAGTAATTTCTATGAAATTTCTGTTTCATGACTCAACTTATACTGCAAAATGCAAAATTTGCTCCCCTTTTCTTATTAATGTTTGTCAAAATTTGTTTATTTATGTTATAAGCATGACGCCACATGCAGGAGTTGTTCGGGCACGATCCACGTAATCAATGTGTCGGAATATTACTTGGGCCTCAAAATTCATTTTTAGTGGGAGAATTATAATTTTTCAATAATTATTCAATTACTAATAACAATTGACCTTATTAGCATCAGTTCAATTCTCCGCTGACCAAGAAGCGCGCGTATTAGACACAACATACCGACGTTCCTTCACGGGTGTGTAGGAACACCTTATTAATCCTGTTTTAACCCTCTACCGCCTAACATGAGTAACCGTTGCAATATTGTCACAAGCCTACTTCTCAAAAAGGATACGTCCTAGTGAGCGCAAAATGACTTGCACTGATGGTTGCCGCCACGTACAACAACTTTAAAATGTTCTCTGTTGCGTACAAACATCCTTAGGTTGCTACACTCAATATAGTTTACGTATATATATAATTTCGTTTGAAAGTTCTGTTCTCGGAGAGTGGCATACGGCGGTAGAGGGTTAACATGGGAATAAAAAGACGCATAGAAGAAAACTCATTTACGCGGCACACGAATGCAATTGGACAAGAAGAAAACCACTTATTTCTATCTCGAGTGCCACAGCGTTGATACAAGTTGAACATACAGGCACCCCGTAAATCCAAATCGGCTCTCAAATACGTTGTGCATCACAAAATAATGGCCATATTTAACTTACACTGGAAACAGTCTTAAATTAAAGGCGATGCAAAGTAAATTGAACTTGTAAATGAAAATATGAACAACATCTATCCTAGGCCAAGAGCTGCTGCTTGGTTTTATATTGGCGTGAAGGCTGCTTTGATAAATTGATTTTTCGCTGGGTTGACATGCAGAGTGCCTCGCTTCCGAGGGCTGCTTCTTACGCGTCGCACAGGAAAAATTCGGTTTGGAGAATTATCCAACAAATTTCTATAACTTGCACAGCTGTTGATAAATACCTCCATATATCTTCAGGCGAATTATGTATGGAATGGATCACTTTAACAGTACGCAGCATTTTCTCGCATTTCCCACCATACACAAGTGATCAAATTCGTTCCTACAGCACCATACATTCTCCAACAAACACGAGCGCGCAGAATTCTCTATCATTCACCTGCGCTCAACATTCTCCAGTATTCACCAGCGATTATTACTGTCTACATTCATCAGTGCTCAACAATTTCCAACATTATGCTCTACAACCAAGTTGTATAGCGTTATACTTGCTAGCAGGTGGTGGTGTCTGCCGTGAGCCGATTCAAAGCCCAAACCATGAAACATCAATCAACTGTTAACAATTCTGACTGTTAGGTTCATCTAGTCGATCCAGCTGTCGTGGTGAATTAAGAATAAAAACTAGAGCATGTCATAACGAGATATTCAAGCAAACATGAACCCCATGTTAAAAATTTGAATTGAAACTGAATATTGAGAAGCTCAATTTTAATTTCTATACTACCGATGTTAGATATAGCAACGAATATCATTTAAGAAAGCACTTGGCAGTAAAAACTAAGAAAATTAATGCTAAACACGTTTAGGAGTGGGTATGTTCCTGTTACAAATAGAACATTATCCGTACACAATATAATGTGTGCTAATTCATAGCAAAGTAATACCAAAAATATATAAATTAATTTTTTGGAGATTGTTGATTCATCAATCGTCCGACTCTAGACTCTAAAATTTATCTCAGCGTGATAAATTTTACACCACAAATTTTCGATGGCTAGTTTGATTGCATCTACAAATCTGTTAAAAATCACTAGTATAAAGCATGAACATTAAATTCCTACTTCTTTCTACGGTATAATGTCTCGGAAATTCTTATTAAAGTCTCTGACACTATCCCGCGTCTCTGATACGCACGTATCTGTGACACTCTCGTCTCTGACACAGAATACGCACAAGGGTGCGCAGCAGTCTCGTCTTAGCTCTGCGCTCAGCCTCGGGCGCTGAGAACCTGGTCCTGGACTTGAGAGTCGGCCGACCCTGCCTCAGCCTCCAAACTCACGCCTCACACTACGTCTCAGTCTGCCTCGATGCCTCAGCGTCAGATGGTCTCTGGCACAACATCAAAGCTCATAGGTCAGTGACGCATTCCATTCAATTGATACCGTTTAGGTTAAAGACAACTTACTTTTGACTTGTTAGTTCACTCCAACTGTATTTGTATGCGTGTTATTGAACTTCAATTTTATCCATCGGTTCAAACTATGTACCACAATAATTAGACTGTGCATAATATATGCAATTTCACTTGTATAGTATGCATAAGCAGACATAGTCATGCAAACGTGAGAGATTCAATTATTCTCTTCACTGATTTTGCTCTCCGCCTGGAAGGTAAAGAGAATAAAAGTTAGAAGAAAGATGGATAAAAGCAACAAAATAAAAGGAAGTAAAGTGTTCCGTTTAAAATAATATAGTATCCAAACAGTGGCTCAAACTATTACAGTGTTAAGAAGGCGTAGATGATATATAGTTCAATTAGGATCATCAGGTTGGTAAATTGAAAAAAGGAAGTTGAATTGATTCACCGAAGTCCGAATTGTAGGTGTCGGCGGGCTTGATTCGGGACAATTTTTTCTCATCGTGTGTGCGATTTTAAGCCTCGAGAAAAGAACGAACTTAACTCAGATTGAGTATTTTTAGATCATTGTATAAATTTGTAAGAAATTCTTATAGAATAATTCTAAGCCTTATTCCTGTTGTCATTTTTTCAACTTCGCAATCGTAAAAATAAACTAAAGTTCCATCAAATTAATAAACTTTTTCATTGTAATCTACCAGCATATTATGTGATGAACTTATAGAATTGCAACCCGCAGGTACAGCAACACCCTTGAGCTCATCATGGATGAAGGGGAGGCTTATGCCAAGACTTCCACCCAACCTCTCCAAGCATACGAGCTCGCCTTGTCCTCTTCACCTTCAGCTCAACGTCGTCAGCGAGATGCTGTGGTCAGCAGCAGTGGTGCTGTGGTCAGCAGCAGTGGTGCTATGGTCAGCAGCAGTGGTGCTGTGGTCAGCAGCAGTGGTGTTGACATCGACCAAATCAATGTCGATAGATACGACAGACCTGAAGCCCTTAGTTACGGCCGAATCAATGTAGTTGGAAACGGCCAATCTGCAAAGAAATTTAAAGTGCCACTAAAGAATCAAGCATTCAGAACGCCGTATTTACCGTGGGCAAGAAACGGGGGCACTATGAAACGAGAATCTGATGATTCACGTCGAAGTAACAACCTCTCATCTCATGATGATATTCTACAAGATCTCATCACTGATTATCCAATGCTCTACAGCAACTTTAAAGCCGGTGCGTATCATGAGCGAATTTAATTTTTTTTTTTCATATCCTAACGAGTACGTCAATAATAATAATATAATAGCGGTTTCAGCGTTATTAGGCCGTAGGCCTGTCGCCGATTCTTAACATCGCAGAATATTCACAGCATTTTGCGGTCTCGAACTCGCAACTCACTGCTACAATTCTGCTGTGCTTAACCGCCCGGCCTCCTTGCCGATTCTGACCAGAAACTGGCGCACAGAGCTGGGATCGAACCCGGGCCTCTCTGCTCCAATCTTGGTACTCTGAACTTTAACCACTGGGCCACCCTGTTAAAATGTTAGATCATCAGCGTGTTTAGACCTTGGCAGTTAACTTTTCGGCTTCTTAGCATAGAAATGGTGTTTCAGTTCCATATCGTGATATGAAGCCATGAATGAATCAATGATGTTCATATACTCGTATTAACATATCTAGTATTTCCTTTTGAAGGTGATGATTTTCCCACCTGCTCTTGAATTTATGTAAATTAATGGTCATTTACCTTATCGGCTGCCACTGTTAGAAAAAAATATAACTCAGTACCCACTGCAGTGAGTGTCAGAGAGCGCATTTTCTCGTAGACGAAAGCGTGAAGTCACGGACAGACGGACAGACAGACGGACATGACGAGCACAATAGCGCCTTTTTTCCATTAATGAGAAAATGCGCTAAAAATGGTAAAAAAAACGGTCTTACCGGCATTCTAGTAACCGGCCGCCACGTGAAAATAAACCGTTTCGCTGTTTTTTTAGATGTTGTACTGGTTACTATAGTGTTAAATTTGAATAAAAACGGTCATACGGTGTTTTTTCACGTGTCGGCCGGCCACTAGAACGCCAGTGAGACCGTTCAACGGGGATTTTTCTTAAAGCGACATGATAACCGCAACTTCTACGTCACAGGCTGTCTGGACGATCTACACGTGGCAGGCTTCCCTATCTCCCTGAGCCCCTCGACCCCCGCCAGTGAACACCACCGCACGGAGGCGTCACATGGCGTCACGGAAGGCTGCTTGCCCCCCGACGTGTGTCTGAACGTGACCTGCCCTGACCCTTACACTTGTGTGGACGAGTGGAGGCAATACTCCTGCAGGTGAACTACGTAGTTAATTCTGACCGGACGAGTCCAGTCAGTACCACTATAACCACGTAAGATGTTCTGTATGAACGAGTCCAGCCAATACCGCTATAAGTAACGACGTAAGATGTTCTGTATGAACGAGTCCAGTCAATACCGCTACAAGTAACCATGTAAGATGTTCTGTATGAACGAGTCCAGTCAATACCACTATAATAAGTAACCACGTAAGATGTTCTGTATGAACGAGCGGAGACAATCCATGTATTAATTTTGTGTGCACGAGTCAATAGTCCAGCAGGCGAGCAACATCTTGAATTCTCTTTGAGCAAATAGAGACAATAGATACTTTGGTAGTTAAAAAAATGAGTTAATAAATTTCTTATTTAAAACAAGATAATCATTCCAAATCTCCAACTCTTTGACCTATAATTTGAGAATAATTTCTACTTGCTACCAGGAATATCAATAAATATATATTATTCTATTCGGGTATCTATGGCTTTCAGATGCATCCCGGGCTCTGTTCTCAGCGCCGACGGTTCCATTTGTTCCGACGTGGATGAGTGCGACTACTTTCCTTGCTTGCATGGCGGCACCTGTACCAATGTGCCACTAGGTGAACATATACGTCTGTGTACTAGTGTACATACATGTCAAGACGTTAGGATAATCTATGTCAGCTTGTATGCGCGAAATTTCTTCTTCTTAAGCCTTCATGTAGTTACATCTAGGTGAGCTTTTTTTTTTTGTTTTTTTTTTTTTTTTGTCTTGTTAGGCCATTACGTCTATTTAAACTTGCGACATTGTCTGTAGCATTGTTTCCACATATTATCAAGTCAGTTCTTGCGTTTAAGTAAGTTTGCATCCGTGTACCTAGATTTTGTCTAAAGCCCGTACAGGGTGCCTGCATCTTGTTAAACCTATGCTTAGTTCTAGGTACGTGAAACATAAGTACATAGTTCAACGTACAATGGACCTACTTCTTATAATAATAATAACTAAGATTATTATATCCAATTTATTATTGTAAACATTAATAATAATAATAATAATAATAGATTCTTATTACCGCCATGTCCCAGGCTACCGTTGTTCATGTCCCCCGTCGTTCACGGGCCTGAACTGCGACGTTAGAGTTGAGCGCGCGTCGTGGGGGGCGGGGGGCGCTGTGGTGCTGGCGACGCTCACCGCTGCCCTGGCGTTGCTTGCTGGTGACACTCTACACTCGGGGGCTACTTCCAGTGTTCCTGTTTCTTATACTTTCCCCATGTTCCTGTTTCTTCTACTTTCCCCATGTTCCTGTTACTTATACTTTCCCCATGTTCCTGTTTCTTATACTTTCCCCATGTTCCTGTTTCTTATACTTTCCCCATGTTCCTGTTTCTTATACTTTCCCCATGTTCCTGTTTCTTATACTTTCCCCATGTTCCTGTTTCTTATACTTTCCCCATGTTCCTGTTTCTTATACTTTCCCCATGTTCCTGTTTCTTATACTTTCCCCATGTTCCTGTTTCTTATACTTTCCCCATGTTCCTGTTTCTTATACTTTCCCCATGTTCCTGTTTCTTATACTTTCCCCATGTTCCTGTTTCTTATACTTTCCCCATGTTCCTGTTTCTTATACTTTCCCCATGTTCCTGTTTCTTATACTTTCCCCATGTTCCTGTTTCTTATACTTTCCCCATGTTCCTGTTTCTTATACTTTCCCCATGTTCCTGTTTCTTATACTTTCCCCATGTTCCTGTTTCTTATACTTTCCCCATGTTCCTGTTTCTTATACTTTCCCCATGTTCCTGTTTCTTATACTTTCCCCATGTTCCTGTTTCTTATACTTTCCCCATGTTCCTGTTTCTTATACTTTCCCCATGTTCCTGTTTCTTATACTTTCCCCATGTTCCTGTTTCTTATACTTTCCCCATGTTCCTGTTTCTTATACTTTCCCCATGTTCCTGTTTCTTATACTTTCCCCATGTTCCTGTTTCTTATACTTTCCCCATGTTCCTGTTTCTNCTCGTGTTGATACTGGGGTCTATTGCGGTGTCTCGTGTTGATACTGGGGTCTATTGCGGTGTCTCGTGTTGATACTGGGGTCTATTGCGGTGTCTCGTGTTGATACTGGGGTCTATTGTGGCGGCGGCTCGTGTTGATACTGGGGTCTATTGTGGCGGCTCGTGTTGATACTGGGGTCTATTGTGGCGGCTCGTGTTGTTTCTGTTGATTGTTGTGGTTTCTTTTATTTTTCCTCTTAATTATTGTGGCGTTTTGTCTTTTCTCCGTTGATTATTGTGGTATTTTTCTGTTGTTTATTTTGACCTCTTGTCTTGTTCCTAAGTAATATTATATGTATTGATTCATGTTTGATGTATTTATTGAGTTGTTCTGTTCATCTATTCAGAACGCAACATCTATTCAAGTTTTGTTCTGGGATCCTTGGTATTACTTTCATTCTTTTCTCTCATTATCTTATTTAAACAGTAGTTTGTTTAGTCGGTTTTCAGCATGTTGCTTCTCTTGTCCTGTTGTCAAATCCTCACCTATGTTCCAACAATGCCCCATTTCATTTACCTTTCTGCTTTTCAAATTCAATAAAAGATAATTGTAAGCAGGAACTATTTGATTCATATACACTTTAGATTATCTTTTCGCCTGAACGTTTTATTGACAATTCATCATATTTAATTTGTCAACAAATAAAAATCTTCATACCTGAAATAAAACCAATTCATCTATCTTTCAGAATATCTTCATTTCTTTGGCAGTAAAACCGTAGCAATAAATTTTCTAGAACCTTATTTCGAGAGGAAATGTACAGTAGCAAAAAATCGAGCTGAACATATATAATTCCATGAGAAATTTCGCAATAAAACCTAATTGTTTCTTTCCCCTCAGCACTATTCGCATGCGGGTTGCTTTTCTGGAAAAGCCGACGAAGAAGGATGAATTCAGAAGCCCTCTCTCCTCGTCTGACCCGCTCAGTGGAGCTCCCCACCATCACAGCCTCTTCACTCCCACCTCCTGCTGCCAAGGATGTCAGGCCGCAACTAAACCCCAGCAACTCCGAGAGCGAAGCTACATCATTTGGTGTCATTCTCAGAAATTCAGGCAAAGATCGTGAGTTAGCTGCGCTGTTTGAGGCGGCTTTTGAAGTTTATAACCTTGACATTAACTGATCAATCACTATTTGTTCATTATTCTCGAGATTTGTTATGAAAATTTCCAAAACTATGGCAATGTTGACAATTTTTGAAGCAACAGGACAATTTAGCAGCGGTTTTCCAATTTGCAGGTAACCAAATTTACAGAACATATTCTGATAAATAATTTAACACTCTTGGGAGTCTTACGCACGTGTTTATCATGCGATTTTTTCAAAATAAACTAAATTTTTCGAAAAAGACTACTAAGTTATATGGCTATGAAAGCATTTCATTGACGAATGGTTTTCGTCTTTAAAAAGGAATCTAACGTCCAATCTAACAAGGAATCTAACAAACCATAAATTGAATTAGCAAAATAATTTTCCAAATACCGAGATTGTTTTTCATAAAAATTCTAATCTCTGAAGCTCCATAACCTGTAAATGAATAAAAATTGAAAAATCCCATAACTTGGGCGCGACGGATAGGTTCCCATAAGTTCGTGTGCAAAATTACAGCGAAACCTGCGAGTGAGCAGTAGTTCGAAAGCTTCCAAGAGACTGCAAGACCGGCATAAATAAATCTCGAGAAATTGATCCAAAAAAGTTTGGAGCGATGTGCAAAGCACCAGTGAATTTCAACTTTAAATATACTTTTGACAGTTTTTTACGTACCTGCATAAATGGGTAAATTTTTATTAACTGTTGATTTATTTTCGTTATCAAGTCAACTAGTTACTCATATTGGTTTGCGTCAGGAGCGACAAGCTCGTCGAGTTTGCACCTTATTTCAATAAAATCATGCCGCTGTTTTTTAGTTAATCTTTACAAGGTTATTCAAGACGTTTCAGACAGTAAATCAGCAATAAATACTGATTTTTTTTCAGGTAAAAGCTTCCCAGTGGAGAAAGTCAAGACGGCAGTCGCGATGAGCGACGACTTGGTAACAAGTACACCGGACTTGGACGTTTCTTATAAGGCTCAAACTAAACGATCTTCTGGACGTAAACCGATAATTTTCAGTGGACGGTCCTCTAACAGCGCGATTGTAACTGCAACTGATATTGATAAGCCTGTGAGAAAGTGTGCAAGATAGCCCGTCTAACAACCGGGAGCTGCAAAACATCAAGACGTAATATGTGATGATATACGTCACTTCAAGTATACGTGCCATGTTAACAAGTTGTTTAATCTGAACCTTACTTCGAGAATGAAGTGACCTCACCCTGAACCTCGAGGTAAGTGTTGCACTGCAAGTTGGGCAATAGAGTTCTATCTGTCTGAAACGATTTAAATTCAACCCGTGCTTCTATGATAATGTGCTTGCGGCGGGGATTCACACGGGCTTCTTTCAAACCAGATACATGAACCTGTTAAACTTATCGCATATTTTGTTTACGTATAGTTCACATCGCTCATATGAACACGAATTGACATATATCTTGATGCATTTATTATTCTCTCAGGTTCAAGTTAGTTTACGCCACAATGGCTTTTCCGTTAGCGTATTGCTCTTGGATTGTCTAGTAATGGGCCCATAATCAATGGTCGCACACAGCTTAGCTCACAATCTTGTATGTATCCTACATCGGCGCCGTCTTACCCTTTCGCGGGCAAGCATTGATATATGCAAAAATTCAAATTTCTCAATTCATTGCAAGAATTTATGAACCATTCTAAAATATATATAATCGTGTTGATTTTCTGAAATTCAGCATAATAAGAGAGTAAATCGAGCATAATATAGGGGTAGAATCTATCAAATATGATCAAGACGCTAACAAAAATTGATATAATTTAAATTCAAATATGTAAATTTAATAGGGTAAATATCCAACTTCAACTTAATACTATTTCATCGCATTACTTTAAATAATTGAATAGATAATGATGCTACTTCCGTCTTTAAAAAAATGCGGAAGGAGCGTCAATTTCATGTTCCACTTTAAATTGTCATTTAAATGGTCACATTTTAATTGTTTAGCATAGTAGGGGATGATGCTATGTATGGAACGATAGTCAGATGATTGGTGATTGGCAGAAGCATGATAACTTAGAAGCAAAGACAAATTTATGGCTGTTGTGAGTTTTTACCGCATTTTCTCATCTACGGAAAAAAGGCGCTATTGTGCTCGTCATGTACGTCCGTCTGTCTTTCCGTCTGTTTGTCCGTCTGTCCGTCCGTCCGTGACCACGTTTTCGTCGATGATAAAATGCGCTTTCTATCACTCACTGCAGTGAGTGCTGAGTTATATTTTTTAATTCTTGGTTCACACCGTATTGCCGGGCACGTGCTAGTCACGATCCGTTCCCTGCCAGCGGGCCGTGGACTGAACTTATGTTCAGTTCCCAACGAACCGAACAAATGTTCACTTCAGCCGGACTGAACAGTTAAGTTACGGAACTACAGGTTCATTTACTGGACTGAACATTCATTCATGCTCCGAGGATGAACGAAATTTATCGCATGGAGGATGTATCATTGGCGGTTTGGCCATGAGAAATTTCTGTAACAACAAACCAACAACCTTCAGGCAACCCGACATAGCACGAGGCCTGGAAGAACACGTACGATCCGCGACCACTGAAATTTCAAACATCAACTGTTCAAGAAACCGCAGTAAAAAGAATGCGAGACACGAGAATTTTCAAGCAAGGATGCTAATTTATATTCTCATTAAGCGCAGAAAAATATCAAAGAGAGCCGCATATTGACTTTGTAATACTGAGAATAACTGAACTTAAATCATGGTTTATTCCCGGCACCAATATTACAGGTTCATATAAATACAAACATACAAGGAGTAGCGAAGAAATAGAAACAAGGAATACCAAAGATCGGAGGTCGAATTACGAAACCTGTTAACTGATTTTCGAAAATTACGATGATCATAAGTTAGTATAAAAAGGTTTTACAAGGAAGGTTTCACACTTGCAATTAGATGGTTTTGCTCCAGTTGGTTTAGGGACTGTTTGATTTAAGTTAAAGTGATTGTCATAGAGAATTATATAGCCTGTGAGCGACTTTCAACATAGGACTTTACTTCAGTAACATGGATACGGACAAAATTTTTTTGCCCCCCTCCACGTAACCCGTTTACCTACAGCTCGGTCTCTACCTACAGCTACACCCTAACCTTCGGAAGATAGCACCTTTATATTTATATCCTTCCCTAGGGGGGCGGGACAGATTGTTGTGGTGGGTTATGGGTTATGCCTATTGCTTGAACTATGCAGTGGGGGTCTGGGGGGCGAGAGTTCGCTTCCCCCACTGGGGGTTGGAGGTTTTTCAGAAGTTGCTACTTCGTCAGAAGTACCAGCCCGGGATTCGAACCTTCGACCTCCAGATCTATCCTACTAGCCCAAACCGACGCCTTTAACCACTACACCAAACTGTCCCGAGAGCGAGAAAGTTGGAACTTCTATTTGAATTGCGTAAAGTCAAGTAATGAATTGTGGATTGATTTCACACGTAGTGTAGCTACTCTTCAGCTCACAAAACGATGGTGTCGTATAAGCATTATTTGAAAGATGCTGCAATTGGAAATTAAAATTTAACAATAATTTAATCATTATTGAAAAATTATAATGCGATTTTTAGTCTTTAATTTGAGAGCTGGGGTTATTTTTCGCTATCAACGACAGGCCGCCATCTTTGATTCCCCGCCCTGGACGCCTATGACTCGCCTCCTCAGCAAGCGGAGGGGGGGGGAGGGTTAGGCCAGCCCCAACCCACCACCCACCACGCCTCCCCCCCCCCACGAGCTTGTAACTTGGCTCCCAAAAATTAAAGGAACCATAGGAAGTATTTCCGGTGAGTGGGATGGGTTCTGGAGGCTGTTGTTTGACATTTGTTTTCAAAGTCCTTAAGGCCTAAACTTTGCAGCCGCAAGCACCGCTTTGGCCAGCGCTTCAAGTGCTAGCTGATCAAATACTGATAACCTGTAGTAATGGCTTCTGTGTATTAATGAAGGTTCAATTGCCAATCGTCGATCAAATTGCTACATTTTAAAGAACATTTGGGGAATAAAAATATCCGAGCATAGTAGATTTTAAGTGAGCTATCACTGAAAATTCTCGATAAACTATAAAAAATTAACTATATTGAGAAATTTTAAAATCTACATGCTAATATATATATTTAAAATCTGCATGCTTTCTTGCTAAATATGCCAGGAAATTCCTTGGTGCGGAATTCCGTAGTTTAAAGTCTACGGAATTTGCTCCTGAAATTTAATTACTCCTGAAAATAAAATTAGGAATTTGCTCCTGAAAATAAAGTCGAACCTCCTCTGCTAGGCAACTATAGCGTCTGTTATAAATGACTTTCTAATAAGATTTGAATCGCATCACAATAAATTCAGAAAATATTGTAGCCCAGTTCAAGCCAAGTAAATTTCGTCAATCTAAGTAAATTGCCACGCATTGTGAAAAATTTTGATGCTGAAAAAGAATCTTGGTATGAAGCGTATATATTCAAAGTTGTCAAAGATTATAGAAGTAGCGATTATTACGGGCTTATTTCGTCAGTTTGGGGTCGACGCTTAAGTGAAAAGTTATAGGATTTAGCACCTCATCACCACGTGCTCCGTGCCTACGTATATAAAGTGACGTACCTGAAGTGCTAAAAAATCCATCGGTGAATCGCTGGTCAAGTGCTGCCACTATCGGTTTCTCTATACAAACTGCTTACAGTTTCATCTTCATTGCCATTAAAATTAATATTTCTTGGGACTGGTCCACACCCGCGCAAAAGTAGGTTGCCGGGGCCAAGGCAGTGGTCGCAGCCAGAGTGGGAACCGTGGGGCCAGATAGGACGATCGTAGCACATGCGACTCCTGCACGTGCCCACGCTCCTTGCGTCCAAAGGTCCTAACCCTGCTCAGGCTAGGCTTCCATGAGAGGCTGTACTCCGGGAGTCCAAAGGTAAACCGAGGCCAAAGATTATTCAAAAGTTAGTCTGTACAATCTGACTTGAAGTGTCGACGAATGCGGTGGAAAATAATATGGCCCGGAGCTTCATTTGCGCCCTGGAAATTGCTGCTGCGAGGTCAGGCAACGAATTGGCGAACAATTCTTCGCATAGGAGTGAAGTAAAGTAGGGGGCGAGATGTTAGTTTCACGTTAAATGTGCACGCTAAACTACTTCCAACGTCACCCTAGTCGTATGAAGCACAGAGCAAATGTGAATGTGAAATTTATGCCCATAATTTCTCAGAAATTATAATTATATCATAGTTTTTTGTTCGTTAACACAATTCCGAATACCCCTTTCATCAGAATACTAGTAAAGCTATTGCCGTTCTGAAAATTAAATACGTTTTTTCAGTGAACGCTGCGGATCGACCAGTATATTCAGAAAATCGAGAGAGATTTTTCAAATAGCGATGCACTTTTTGAGCTTTATACATAGTAGGTCATTTGGACACAGTTAAGCCTGGCAAAAATTTCGACAGTTATACATGCATAAAATGTGATTATTTGGAAGCTATGACCCATTCATTGCTCTGAATGTGATATGCGAGCTCGGTGCCTGCGCTTTGGGTAACCTGGTATATATGCTACTCACAAGAAGGTGATATACTTATGCAAGAACCATCAACATGTTAAGATCCAGACATAAAAGTATCAACCTATAATAAGGTTTACAAATGGCTTTAAAATGGGATAAAAGAGAAGCTGGTTTATGAGCGCCATATTTTAATGCTCTTAATTCAAAAGAAATAAAATTGCTGATCATCATATTCGTTCCGATAAGCCCATTTTTCGGGGTAATTTTAAATGCGCAATTAAATAACATATTTCATATTCAATCATGAAGACAATTTGTTTAGTTAAAATTTCGGCCACGAGCAATTAAATGTCTCCAACATGAATAAGATCATAACCAAAAATGAATTATTCCTAGTTACTGCTATTGAATTTCCAAATAGTATGAGGCGAGTTCAAACCTGTGGTGAATTTTAAGATTCGCTTGATTTCAGTATAGTATCATTATATACTGTTTAATATTGAATTTTATTTAAACCCCTCCAGTAATTACTGCAACTCCACTCATTGGCCACTGGAAGTATCAGAATTAGACATGATGTAAGTTAATTTTTAACAAAAAAGTGTGTGAACAGTAGGCAAGTAGCGAAATCTGAGACTCACTTTCAATAAATTAAGGCTTTAATGCCGACAAACAGTTCTTCAGTTCTTTAATACCAATAAAAATTCACTGCCCACCCATGTAAAAATAGTAAATGTGTCCGTCAAAATTCAGACCGAGTGTTAAGAGGAGCTTGAACCGATGTCGAAAGACGACGTTCCAGCAAACCTCTCTGTTTCCTTATAATTGTAAAAGTGCTAAACGATCCCTCAATGATCAATTTCTCTGAGGGGCAAGATCTTATTGACCCTAGTGCTTCACCAAACGCATCAGAGCCGACAATGACCGATTCGCAACTCAAACATTTCAGTGTAACTGAGATTATCGGTGAAGACGCAACTTCCCCATCCCAAGATGGCAACTCACCAGAATGAGGAGCGGTACGTCGGAAGCGCAAGAGTGCGCCTGCAACCATTGAAGAAATATTGGGAGATACAAAGAAGCGACCCAATACTGGAAAAATATAACTCAATACTCACTGCAGTGAGTGACAGAGAGCGCATTTTCTCGTCGACGAAAACGTGAAGTCACGGACAGACAGACAGACGGACGGACATGGCGAGCACTATAGCGCCTTTTTTCATAAATGAGAAAATGCGCTAATAATCTTAGCTTCCCTAGTGAAATAAACTCAAAGGAATTCCAATGTTGTTGGGTTGCACTTGCCCATCGCAACTGATCAACAAAATCCCTGGATGGTCCTCATCCGCCCAGCAGACGATGGCTCTAAACGGATGCTGACCTCACCAGAGCAGCTCTGCTCAGTATTGGAAGCACCGCCATATTCATCCATTAGAGGTGGGCAGTAGCGTGCTACATGTAGCGGTAGCGGTAGCGGCGCTACATTTAAAGCAATGTAGCGGTAGCGCCCGCTACATTTAAAGCATGTAGCGGTAGCAGCCACTACATTTCAAAGTAGCGCTGCCCAGCTCTGTCAACCATGTGTGGAAGATATACGAGTGAACCGCAGAAAAGGTTTGATTGCTGTCCAGCTATTTGATGGCAGTGAAGAGGATATTGATTCTCTTTTGCAAACGACTCGGCTTGGTCCATGGTATGTTAAGTGCCCCCAATCTAATCAAGAGAAAAATTGTTATGGAGTCATCACTCCTGTTGATATTGAAGCTGACATAACTTCTATGGAGAGGAGAGTTCAAGTGGAGGAGGAGAGTTCGTCATTCATTTATCATTTATTTTTTAATTTTACATTATTTATCTATCATTTATTTGTTATTTGTCATTTATCTATAATATATTTTTTATTTATCATTTATTTTTAATTTATTCGTTTTTTACTTATAATTTATTTATAATTTATTTGTCCAACTGGAATATATTCTGTAAAATTCTGCCTTTTGCTTGATTTATATTTTATACCATTCAAATCTATCAGTCACACCCATCTGCCCCACCCACCTGCAGTCAAAGTCTCAACCAAAATGTTTTACCAAATGTCTCTAAACCAATAGATAGCCTACAACAAGAGCTTTCTAATGGTACTGAAATCTTTGTAATTGGCTCAGAAGAAACCCAGGAATGATATTTTTCCGAAAAAGTGCCAAAAATTAGTCCATTTTGGAGACATAATTCAATAAAAGAAAAATTAATAACTTCTTCAATTTTATTTGTGTTCCACTTACATTTATATGGTAATTTTCTAAATTTTTGTCTCTTTTCAGCTGTATAATTTTCATTGGGATCAGAGGAAAAAAATTTTGTGCACTTACCTAGCAATAGCAGCGGAACGGCCGCGCACTCCAATACGAGCGGGCCGGCAGAAATAACTCCCATTTCCTTACAAAATAAGTGTCCCTTCCTTAACAAATAGCACTCTTGAGGGTCCTTCAAATTGCATGACCCTCCAGCTGCAGCGCTCCGTCCGTCTTGGAGGATGTAAATGACCAACAATTTCCTAGAATTCCAACATGGTTGAAATACTTCAATGTCATCATCACTGCTGGCTACTGTGCCGGGATTGCATTCCCGCTTCACGCTGCAGCTGCGGCCTTCAGGTGCACCGTGCAGGGGCAACCGAACCCAAAGTAACACTTGCATCTTCAATCAGATCTATGTCTCCCTCTAAAAGCTCATTATAAGTAAGAACTCGCATATGGTTGATCCCTCCGTGATCTACATCATAATTGGCCGCAAATATGAAGGGAGAAGCCAACCCTGTCGCGTCTGCTATCGCTGCACACGCTCAGGGCGGTAATTGAAGAAAGAAGAACAACACGACAAATATATTAGGGAAACTAAACAGAACGTATGAATATGTGATTTGCTACAAATAAGGCCCACAAAAAATTATCGGATGTCAAATCTCTTCAAATTATCAGGGAAAAGGAAAGATTGGAGTCGAGTACCCTAACAACCGAACAGCTAAAGACGCACGACCGTCCGACAGCAGAACCCGTAAGGAATCCCTATGAGGAGAGTTGACGTAGGAGAAAATAAAATAGTAAATTCAGCCTTCATTCTAAAAAATTTAACTCAGTACTCACTGCAGTGAGTGACAGAGAGCGCATTTTCTCGTCGACGAAAACTTGAGGTCACGGACGGACGGAAAGACGGACAGACAAACGGACATGGCGAGCACAATAGTGCATTTTTACCATAAATGAGAAAATGCGCTAAAAAACTATCTTTTCCGTATATGCGGAATAGAACCTAGAAACATAACAGCATTTCTCAAATTTCGATGTTTCCATTGTAAAACGCACATTTCAAGCGTTACTTTTTCAAAAGTTTGATAAATTTAAACAGCATAGGTGAAGTTTGACTTGACAGTATGTGATATAAGAAGTAGATAATCACTGAAAGGTATAGTTAAAACGTAAGATAATTGGCTGCTCGATTGACGGTGTCAGTGTCTCGACAATTTTTGAAGTAATAAATACTGAGATTAATCGGAACGTGTTTTTAGCGCATTTTCTCATTTATGGAAAAAATGCACTATTGTGCTCGCCATTTCCGTCTGTCCGTCCGTCCGTCTGTCTGTCTGTCTGTCCGTCCGTGACTTCATGTTTTCGTCGACGAGAAAATGCGCTCTCTGTCACTCGCTGCAGTGAGTACTGAGTTACATTTTTTTAAGATAGCTTTAGAGGTTCAATGCCTCTCGGACAATTTACGGCCGGTCTCCAAGATTTAGTGAACATAAAATATCTCTTATATTTACTTCCAGTTCGTTTGCAACTTATATGGTCACACGAGCCAAAAATTGCAGTGAACATATTTTTTTTATAAAAACTAAGCATATTTGAGCGAAACTCTGCATGAAAAAACATTCCTAATCACCTAAGATTACTAATCACCCAAATCACCTAAGTTAAGCGCGTGAAAAAATTTCCATTTTTTTTCCATTCGTGATTTTATATGGCTATACGGAAAGTGACGTTTTTCAGCGACCGATTGTCAAATTTGCAGCGAACATAAAATATTTTCCAAACTAATTAGCGCAGGTCGTTGAAACTTTGCATATGCATCAATTAGGATCTAAAGTGATGTTTACGTGGTGATAATTTTTTTCTATTTGGTCTTCGTTTACGACGCATAAGGCTATACGCGGAATCCATTACATACAAGTAATCGTAATATGTATGAAGCATTATCACTTTATTGCAGTTCACGTCGCAAACGAATGCATGATCGATAAAATGGTCACAACCTAAACATCACACTTAGGTGCTAATAAACGCATGTGCAAAGTTCCACCGAGCTGCATTCATTAGCTTGGGAGACATTTTGTGTTCATTGCAAATTTTACATTCGATCACAAGAATGCTGGTCGTTTGTACGTATAGCCTTATAACTCGCGAATGAAGACGTAGAATAGGAAATTTGTGCCCGAGCTATACATCACGGCCAGTACGCCAAATAAAAATGTCAACATAATGATGTACACAACGATATACATGGCACAACATCACAGGACTTGTCAAACTGTGTCATTCTGGTATGGCAGTCGATTGTTTTACGATGGTTCAATATATCTTGACACGCCGTGGGACGTTGCTAATATATATGAATATATTTCTAATTGCACTTATTTACATTGTTTTCGAAATTCATCAACACGCCTGTCATGAATCTTGATCACTACCACTTATGTGAATAATTGAAAATAATAATTGCATTATTTTTTAAAATTCAAAGTTTTTTTGCTAAATTGTAGTTGTGTGGATTGTCTATCTTATTTTTCAGCATACTATCCAATTATCCAACTAATTATCTAACCCATAACGTGTTAATTTTGACAATTTGCCTGAAAGGATCGCTTGTCGATAACGAAATGTCAATTATTATCTCATCTTCTAAGTACAACTAAAGTAAGATGCAACAAAGGAAAAGAATAAATCAAAGAAAATCAAGAATTTTATGCGTTTTGTAAAAGACAAAACATTCATTAACCAAATGATCATAATAGGTCAGGATACTGGCTGAATCATTATTTTCGTAGAGTTTGGCTTTCTTCTTCAGGTCAGCGCCCTCGCCGATAACAATGATGACCTCGCACAGCAACCATCACTCCAACTGCAATCATCAGCCCTCTGAAAAAAAAATTGAGAATCAATCAAGGACTACTACACACAGGACATGCATAGCCTATGTCCAGCCTCTGCTAGCAGAGGCGATCGCCTACACTATGAAAATGCTGTTGTTTTAGTGGCATCAACAAATGATATGCCCATAATTGTTTCATCAGCATTTTCATAGTGTAGGCGATCGCCTCTGCTAGCAGAGGCTGGACATAGGCTATGCATGTCCTGTGTGTAGTAGTCCTTGGAATCAATCCAAAATACTGTCCAAACAAACTGAGTTATTAAATAAATACGAATAATCGCCGTAGAGTAAATTAAATTTAGTGTTAATTTTTCTCTCATGCAGACTTCATTATTTATTTTGTTTAATATACTGCCTTAGTCAAAATTATTCAATTCTGTAGTAGCCATTACCGGCCCGGGAAAGAAGAACTTCTCCGGTAGCTGGGACGGTGACAGTCAGATCATAGGTAGGATCAGGGAACACATAATGGAGGTCCGCGGTAGGCATTCTGTAGTCTTTGTACTTCGTACAGTCGTTTCCAATGTAGGCGTAGTTGTGGGCGTTGAAGTAGGTTATCAGTCCACAAGGGTCGACGCGAGACAGAGACTCCCACGACACCTCACTCGTGTCCGGTAGTTGTCTTGATGTTATACTGAATGAGTTGAAATTCGGTGCTGCAAAATATGACATGCAAAAACATTAAAAATCTTGTATCAACTTGCTAAAACATGTACGATCTTCTAATCGCGTAAGCTGTCTTTCAATGCAACATATAATCAGTGGTACTCATTGCTGTTTTCATTAAAATGAAGAGGAATTAGCATGAATCAAGTACATTTAAGTTTTATTTTACGCCACTTTACATTCATGGTGCACAATTCATTTAAACTTCGTTACATTATTACAACCGCTCACCCTTTGCAGGAATGTTGCCCTGAGGAATGCCACATGAGCTGCTTGATACTCCTGTCTCCTTGAGCGTGTAGGGCGTGCACTCCGCAGTCCTGAAGGGTAGGAAGGCCTGGTTGGCTCCGTGGATCTCAATGCCCGAAGGATCGCCCTGCACTTCTATCACAAACGTCCTCGAGATCACGTTCTCAGACTCCCAACTCACGAAGATGCCGGAGCCGTTGAAGGCTGTCACTGTCAAGTTTGTGATCGAGGTTTCTGAAAATTTAAAGTGGTAAGATCAAATTTTATCTATTTTATTCAGGAGTTGAATATCAAAGCAAATTGCTGAAAAAATGCTGAAAATTGCTGAAAATACAGACTTTGCAAACCTTTCTGAATATAAAGCGTCATTAAGAATTTCTATTAGGTGTCATTGAAAAAAGTTTGTCATACGGTTAGAATTTTGCAGACCATTCGTAAATTTTTAGTTGAGAGATAATTAGATGAAATGTATGAACGATTTACCACTGAAAATGCAAGGAGAAAATAACTTGTCTGCTGTGAACATCACGACGCCCTCGGCCGCTTCGACACCGCAGGAGTAGGAACTGGAGATGCTCTGCACGTAGCCCGTACAGGTGTTGTCGAAGGCAAAGGTGTTTAGACCTGCGCCAGCAAGAGGGTGATCAGTCAACATCTGGTGAGACTAGTGACTAGGAGTAGCCAAGTCATATGAGACTTGTGACTATGAGTAGCCAAGTTAAATGAGACTTCTGACTTGGAGTAGCCAAGTAATATGAGACTCGTGACTAGGAGTAGCCAAGTTAAATGAGACTTCTGACTTGGAGTAGCCAAGTAATATGAGACTCGTGACTAGGAGTAGCCAAGTCATATGAGACTTGTGACTAGGAGTAGCCAAGTCATATGAGACTTGTGACTAGGAGTAGC